>NW_028270338.1:37500-55000 GCF_037043375.1 Chiloscyllium plagiosum | reverse complement strand
AGTGAGAGAGAGTGAGTGAGAGTGAGAGTGAGAGTGAATGAGAGAGTGAGAGTGAGAGTGAGTGAGAGTGTGAATGAGAGTGAGAGTGAGTGAGAGTGAGAGAGAGTGAGAGTGAGTGAGTGAGAGAGTGAGTGAGAGTTAGAGTGAGAGAGAGTGATTGAGAGTGAGAGTGAGAGTGAGTGATAGTGAGAGTGAGAGAGTGAGTGAGAGTGAGCGTGAGAGTGAGTGAGAGTGAGAGTGAGAGTGAGTGTGTGTGAGAGTGAGAGTGTGAGAGTGAGTGAGAGAGAGAGTGAGAGTGAGAGAGAGTGAGAGTGAGAGTTAGTGTGAGAGTGAGAGTGAGTGAGAGTGTCAGTGAGATAGAGTGAGAGAGAGTGAGAGAGAGTGAGAGTGAGAGAGAGTGAGCTGAGTGAGAGTGAGAGAGAGAGTGAGTGAGAGTGAGAGTGAGTGAGAGTGAGAGTGAGAGAGTGAGAGTGAGAATGATGAGCGAAAGTGAGAGTGAGTGAGAGTGAGTGAGAATGAGAGTGAGTGAGTGTGAGAGTGAGTGAGAGTGAGAGAGTGAGTGAGATTGAGCGTGAGAGTGAGTGAGAGTGAGAGTGAGAGTGAGTGTGAGTGAGAGTGAGAGTGTGAGAGTGAGTGAGAGAGAGAGTGAGAGTGAGAGAGAGTGAGAGTGAGAGTTAGTGTGAGAGTGAGAGTGAGTGAGAGTGTCAGTGAGATAGAGTGAGAGAGAGTGAGAGAGAGTGAGAGTGAGAGAGAGTGAGCTGAGTGAGAGTGAGAGAGAGAGTGAGTGAGAGTGAGAGTGAGTGAGAGTGAGAGTGAGAGTGAGAGTGAGAGAGTGAGAGTGAGAATGATGAGCGAAAGTGAGAGTGAGTGAGAGTGAGTGAGAATGAGAGTGAGTGAGTGTGAGAGTGAGTGAGAGTGCGAGAGTGAGTGAGAGTGAGAGTGAGAGAGAGTGAGAGAGATCGAGAGTGAGAGAGAGTGAGAGAGTGAGAGTGATTGAGATGAGAGCGAGTGAGTAAGAGTGAGTGAGAGTGAGAGTGAGTGAGAATGTGAGTGAGTGAGAGTGAGAGTGAGTGAGAGTGAGAGAGAGTGAGAGTGAGTGAGAGAGAGAGTGAGTGAGTGAGAGTGAGTGATTGGGAGTGAGAGTGAGAGTGAGTGAGAGTGAGAGAGAGTGAGAGTGAGTGATAGTGAGTGAGAGTGAGAGGGAGTGAGAGTGAGTAAGAGTGAGAGAGAGAGTGAGAGAGTGAGAGAGAGTGAGAGTGAGATTGATGAGAGAAAATGAGAGAGAGTGAGAGTGAGTGAGAGTGAGTGAGAGTGAGAGTGAGTGAGTGTGAGAGTGAGTGAGAGTGAGAGTGAGAGAGAGTGAGAGAGAGTGAGAGTGAGAGAGAGTGAGAGAGTGTGAGAGTGAGAGTGAGAGAGAGTGAGAGTGAGAGTGTGAGAGGGTGAGTGAGAGTGAGAGTGAGTGAAAGTGAGAGTGAGTGAGAGTGAGAGTGAGTGAGAGTGAGAGTGAGAGAGAGTGAGAGTGATAGAGAGTGAGAGTGAGTGAGAGTGAGTGAGAGTGAGAGTGAGAGTGAGTGCGAGTGAGAGTGAGAGTGAGTGAGAGAGAGTGAGAGTGAGAGTGTGAGAGGGTGAGTGAGAGTGAGAGAGAGTGAGTGAGAGTGAGAGTTAGAGTGAATGAGAGAGTGAGAGTGAGTGAGAGTGTGAATGAGAGTGTGAGTGAGTGAGAGTGAGAGAGAGTGAGAGTGAGTGAGTGAATGAGTGAGTGTGAGAGTGAGACAGAGTGATTGAGAGTGAGAGTGAGAGTGAGAGAGAGTGAGAGTGAGTGAGAGAGAGTGAATGAGTGAGAGTGAGTGATTGAGAGTGAGAGTGAGTGAGAGTGAGAGAGAGAAAGTGAGTGAGCGTGAGTGAGAGTGAGTGAGAGTGAGAGAGAGTGAGTGAGAGTGAGAGTGAGAGTGAATGAGAGAGTGAGTGAGAGTGAGTGAGAGTGTGAATGAGGGTGAGAGTAAGTGAGAGTGAGAGTGAGAGAGTGAGAGTGAGTGAGAGTGAGAGTGAGTGAGAGCGAGAGTGAGAGTGAGAGAGAGTGAGTGAGAGTGAGAGTGAGAGTGAATGAGAGAGTGAGAGTGAGAGTGAGTGAGAGTGTGAATGAGAGTGAGAGTGAGTGAGAGTGAGAGTGAGAGAGAGTGAGAGTGAGAGAGAGTGAGAGTGAGTGAGTGAGAGAGTGAGTGAGAGTTAGAGTGAGAGAGAGTGATTGAGAGTGAGAGTGAGAGTGAGTGATAGTGAGAGTGAGAGAGTGAGTGAGAGTGAGCCTGAGAGTGAGTGAGAGTGAGAGTGAGAGTGTGTGAGTGAGAGTGAGAGTGTGAGAGTGAGTGAGAGTGAGCGTGAGAGTGAGTGAGAGTGAGAGTGAGAGTGAGTGTGAGTGAGAGTGAGAGTGTGAGAGTGAGTGAGAGAGAGAGTGAGAGTGAGAGAGAGTGAGAGTGAGAGTTAGTGTGAGAGTGAGAGTGAGTGAGAGTGTCAGTGAGATAGAGTGAGAGAGAGTGAGAGAGAGTGAGAGTGAGAGAGAGTGAGCTGAGTGAGAGTGAGAGAGAGAGTGAGTGAGAGTGAGAGTGAGTGAGAGTGAGAGTGAGAGTGAGAGTGAGAGAGTGAGAATGATGAGCGAAAGTGAGAGTGAGTGAGAGTGAGTGAGAATGAGAGTGAGTGAGTGTGAGAGTGAGTGAGAGTGCGAGAGTGAGTGAGAGTGAGAGTGAGAGAGAGTGAGAGAGATCGAGAGTGAGAGAGAGTGAGAGAGTGAGAGTGATTGAGATGAGAGCGAGTGAGTAAGAGTGAGTGAGAGTGAGAGTGAGTGAGAATGTGAGTGAGTGAGAGTGAGAGTGAGTGAGAGTGAGAGAGAGTGAGAGTGAGTGAGAGAGAGAGTGAGTGAGTGAGAGTGAGTGATTGGGAGTGAGAGTGAGAGTGAGTGAGAGTGAGAGAGAGTGAGAGTGAGTGAGAGTGAGTGAGAGTGAGAGGGAGTGAGAGTGAGTAAGAGTGAGAGAGAGAGTGAGAGAGTGAGAGAGAGTGAGAGTGAGATTGATGAGAGAAAATGAGAGAGAGTGAGAGTGAGTGAGAGTGAGTGAGAGTGAGAGTGAGTGAGTGTGAGAGTGAGTGAGAGTGAGAGTGAGAGAGAGTGAGAGAGAGTGAGAGTGAGAGAGAGTGAGAGAGTGTGAGAGTGAGAGTGAGTGAGAGTGAGAGTGAGAGTGAGAGAGTGAGAGTGAGAGAGAGTGAGAGTGAGAGTGTGAGAGGGTGAGTGAGAGTGAGAGTGAGTGAAAGTGAGAGTGAGTGAGAGTGAGAGTGAGTGAGAGTGAGAGTGAGAGTGAGAGAGAGTGAGAGTGATAGAGAGTGAGAGTGAGTGAGAGTGAGTGAGAGTGAGAGTGAGAGTGAGTGCGAGTGAGAGTGAGAGTGAGTGAGAGAGAGTGAGAGTGAGAGTGTGAGAGGGTGAGTGAGAGTGAGAGAGAGTGAGTGAGAGTGAGAGTTAGAGTGAATGAGAGAGTGAGAGTGAGTGAGAGTGTGAATGAGAGTGTGAGTGAGTGAGAGTGAGAGAGAGTGAGAGTGAGTGAGTGAATGAGTGAGTGTGAGAGTGAGACAGAGTGATTGAGAGTGAGAGTGAGAGTGAGAGAGAGTGAGAGTGAGTGAGAGAGAGTGAATGAGTGAGAGTGAGTGATTGAGAGTGAGAGTGAGTGAGAGTGAGAGAGAGAAAGTGAGTGAGCGTGAGTGAGAGTGAGTGAGAGTGAGAGAGAGTGAGTGAGAGTGAGAGTGAGAGTGAATGAGAGAGTGAGTGAGAGTGAGTGAGAGTGTGAATGAGGGTGAGAGTAAGTGAGAGTGAGAGTGAGAGAGTGAGAGTGAGTGAGAGTGAGAGTGAGTGAGAGCGAGAGTGAGAGTGAGAGAGAGTGAGTGAGAGTGAGAGTGAGAGTGAATGAGAGAGTGAGAGTGAGAGTGAGTGAGAGTGTGAATGAGAGTGAGAGTGAGTGAGAGTGAGAGTGAGAGAGAGTGAGAGTGAGAGAGAGTGAGAGTGAGTGAGTGAGAGAGTGAGTGAGAGTTAGAGTGAGAGAGAGTGATTGAGAGTGAGAGTGAGAGTGAGTGATAGTGAGAGTGAGAGAGTGAGTGAGAGTGAGCCTGAGAGTGAGTGAGAGTGAGAGTGAGAGTGAGTGTGAGTGAGAGTGAGAGTGTGAGAGTGAGTGAGAGAGAGAGTGAGAGTGAGAGAGAGTGAGAGTGAGAGTTAGTGTGAGAGTGAGAGTGAGTGAGAGTGTCAGTGAGATAGAGTGAGAGAGAGTGAGAGAGAGTGAGAGTGAGAGAGAGTGAGCTGAGTGAGAGTGAGAGAGAGAGTGAGTGAGAGTGAGAGTGAGTGAGAGAGAGAGTGAGAGTGAGAGAGAGTGAGAGAGAGTGAGAGTGAGAATGATGAGAGAAAGTGAGAGTGAGTGAGAGTGAGTGAGAGTGAGTGAGAATGAGAGTGAGTGAGTGTGAGAGTGAGTGAGAGTGAGAGAGTGAGTGAGAGTGAGAGTGAGAGAGAGTGAGAGAGATCGAGAGTGAGAGAGAGTGAGAGAGTGAGAGTGATTGAGAGTGAGAGCGAGTGAGTAAGAGGGAGTGAGAGTGAGAGTGAGTGAGAATGTGAGTGAGTGAGAGTGAGAGTGAGTGAGAGTGAGAGTGAGTGAGAGTGAGAGAGAGTGAGAGTGAGTGAGAGAGAGAGTGAGTGAGTGAGAGTGAGTGATTGGGAGTGAGAGTGAGAGTGAGTGAGAGAGAGTGAGAGTGAGTGAGAGTGAGTGAGAGTGAGAGGGAGTGAGAGTGAGTAAGAGTGAGAGTGAGAGTGAGAGAGTGAGAGAGAGTGAGAGTGAGAGTGATGAGAGAAAATGAGAGAGAGTGAGAGTGAGTGAGAGTGAGTGAGAGTGAGAGTGAGTGAGTGTGAGAGTGAGTGAGAGTGAGAGTGAGAGAGAGTGAGAGAGAGTGAGAGTGAGAGAGAGTGAGAGAGTGTGAGAGTGAGAGTGAGTGAGAGTGAGAGTGAGAGAGTGAGAGTGAGAGAGAGTGAGAGTGAGAGTGTGAGAGGGTGAGTGAGAGTGAGAGTGAGTGAAAGTGAGAGTGAGTGAGAGTGAGAGTGAGTGAGAGTGAGAGTGAGAGAGAGTGAGAGTGAGAGTGAGAGAGAGTGAGTGAGAGTGAATGAGAGTGAGAGTGAGAGTGAGTGCGAGTGAGAGTGAGAGTGAGAGTGAGTGAGAGAGAGTGAGAGTGAGAGTGTGAGAGGGTGAGTGAGAGTGAGAGTGAGTGAAAGTGAGAGTGAGTGAGAGTGACAGTGAGTGAGAGTGAGAGTGAGAGAGAGTGAGAGTGAGAGTGTGAGAGAGTGAGCTGAGTGAGAGTGAGAGAGAGAGTGAGTGAGAGTGAGAGTGAGTGAGAGAGAGAGTGAGAGTGAGAGAGAGTGAGAGAGAGTGAGAGTGAGAATGATGAGAGAAAGTGAGAGTGAGTGAGAGTGAGTGAGAGTGAGTGAGAATGAGAGTGAGTGAGTGTGAGAGTGAGTGAGAGTGAGAGAGTGAGTGAGAGTGAGAGTGAGAGAGAGTGAGAGAGATCGAGAGTGAGAGAGAGTGAGAGAGTGAGAGTGATTGAGAGTGAGAGCGAGTGAGTAAGAGGGAGTGAGAGTGAGAGTGAGTGAGAATGTGAGTGAGTGAGAGTGAGAGTGAGTGAGAGTGAGAGTGAGTGAGAGTGAGAGAGAGTGAGAGTGAGTGAGAGAGAGAGTGAGTGAGAGTGAGTGATTGGGAGTGAGAGTGAGAGTGAGTGAGAGTGAGAGAGAGTGAGAGTGAGTGAGAGTGAGTGAGAGTGAGAGGGAGTGAGAGTGAGTAAGAGTGAGAGTGAGAGTGAGAGAGTGAGAGAGAGTGAGAGTGAGAGTGATGAGAGAAAATGAGAGAGAGTGAGAGTGAGTGAGAGTGAGTGAGAGTGAGAGTGAGTGAGTGTGAGAGTGAGTGAGAGTGAGAGTGAGAGAGAGTGAGAGAGAGTGAGAGTGAGATAGAGTGAGAGAGTGTGAGAGTGAGAGTGAGTGAGATTGAGAGTGAGAGAGTGAGAGTGAGAGAGAGTGAGAGTGAGAGTGTGAGAGGGTGAGTGAAAGTGAGAGTGAGTGAGAGTGAGAGTGAGTGAGAGTGAGAGTGAGAGTGAGTGAGAGTGAGAGTGAGAGAGAGTGAGTGAGAGTGAATGAGAGTGAGAGTGAGAGTGAGTGAGAGTGAGAGTGAGAGTGAGTGAGAGAGAGTGAGAGTGAGAGTGTGAGAGGGTGAGTGAGAGTGAGAGTGAGTGAAAGTGAGAGTGAGTGAGATTGACAGTGAGTGAGAGTGAGAGTGAGAGAGAGTGAGAGTGAGAGTGTGAGAGGGTGAGTGAGAGTGAGAGTGAGTGAAAGTGAGAGTGAGTGAGAGTGAGAGTGAGTGAGAGTGAGAGTGAGAGAGAGTGAGAGTGAGAGTGAGAGAGAGTGAGAGAGAGTGAGAGTGTGAATGATGAGAGAAAGTGAAAGTGAGTGAGAGTGAGTGAGAGTGAGTGAGAATGAGAGTGAGTGAGTGTGAGAGTGAGTGAGAGTGATAGAGTGAGTGAGAGTGAGAGTGAGAGAGAGTGAGAGAGATCGAGAGTGAGAGAGAGTGAGAGAGTGAGAGTGATTGAGAGTGAGAGCGAGTGAGTAAGAGGGAGTGAGAGTGAGAGTGAGTGAGAATGTGAGTGAGTGAGAGTGAGAGTGAGTGAGAGTGAGAGTGAGTGAGAGTGAGAGAGAGTGAGAGTGAGTGAGAGAGAGAGTGAGTGAGTGAAAGTGAGAGTTTGGGAGTGAGAGTGAGAGTGAGTGAGAGTGAGAGAGAGTGAGAGTGAGTGAGAGTGAGTGAGAGTGAGAGGGAGTGATAGTGAGTAAGAGTGAGAGTGAGAGTGAGAGAGTGAGAGAGAGTGAGAGTGAGAGTGATGAGAGAAAATGAGAGAGAGTGAGAGTGAGTGAGAGTGAGAGTGAGAGTGTGAGAGGGTGTGTGAGAGTGAGAGTGAGTGAAAGTGAGAGTGAGTGAGAGTGAGAGAGAGTGAGAGAGATCGAGAGTGAGAGAGAGTGAGAGAGTGAGAGTGATTGAGAGTGAGAGCGAGTGAGTAAGAGGGAGTGAGAGTGAGAGTGAGTGAGAATGTGAGTGAGTGAGAGTGAGAGTGAGTGAGAGTGAGAGTGAGTGAGAGTGAGAGAGAGTGAGAGTGAGTGAGAGAGAGAGTGAGTGAGTGAGAGTGAGTGATTGGGAGTGAGAGTGAGAGTGAGTGAGAGTGAGAGAGAGTGAGAGTGAGTGAGAGTGAGTGAGAGTGAGAGTGAGTGAGTGTGAGAGTGAGTGAGAGTGAGAGTGAGAGAGAGTGAGAGAGAGTGAGAGTGAGAGAGAGTGAGAGAGTTTGAGAGTGAGAGTGAGTGAGAATGAGAGTGAGAGAGTGAGAGTGAGAGAGAGTGAGAGTGAGAGTGTGAGAGGGTGAGTGAGAGTGAGAGTGAGTGAAAGTGAGAGTGAGTGAGAGTGAGAGTGAGTGAGAGTGAGAGTGAGAGTGAGAGAGAGTGAGAGTGAGAGTGAGTGAGAGTGAGTGAGAGTGAGAGTGAGAGTGAGTGCGAGTGAGAGTGAGAGTGAGTGAGAGAGAGTGAGAGTGAGAGTGTGAGAGGGTGAATGAGAGTGAGTGAAAGTGAGAGTGAGTGAGAGTGAGAGTGAGTGAGAGTGAGAGTGAGAGAGAGTGAGAGTGAGAGTGTGAGAGGGTGAGTGAGAGTGAGAGTGAGTGAAAGTGAGTGAGTGAGAGTGAGAGTGAGTGAGAGTGAGAGTGAGAGTGAGTGAGAGTGAGAGTGAGAGTGAGAGAGAGTGAGAGAGAGTGAGAGTGAGAATGATGAGAGAAAGTGAGAGTGAGTGAGAGTGAGTGAGATTGAGTGAGAATGAGAGTGAGTGAGTGTGAGAGTGAGTGAGAGTGAGAGAGTGAGAGAGAGTGAGAGTGAGAGAGAGTGAGAGAGTTTGAGAGTGAGTGAGAATGAGAGTGAGAGAGTGAGAGTGAGAGAGAGTGAGAGTGAGAGTGTGAGAGGGTGAGTGAGAGTGAGTGAAAGTGAGAGTGAGTGAGAGTGAGAGTGAGTGAGAGTGAGAGTGAGAGTGAGAGAGAGTGAGAGTGAGAGAGAGTGAGTGAGAGTGAGTGAGAGTGAGAGTGAGAGTGAGTGCGAGTGAGAGTGAGAGTGAGTGAGAGAGAGTGAGAGTGAGAGTGTGAGAGGGTGAGTGAGAGTGAGTGAAAGTGAGAGTGAGTGAGAGTGAGAGTGAGTGAGAGTGAGAGTGAGAGAGAGTGAGAGTGAGAGTGTGAGAGGGTGAGTGAGAGTGAGAGTGAGTGAAAGTGAGAGTGAGTGAGAGTGAGAGTGAGTGAGAGTGAGAGTGAGAGTGAGTGAGAGTGAGAGTGAGAGTGAGAGAGAGTGAGAGAGAGTGAGAGTGAGAATGATGAGAGAAAGTGAGAGTGAGTGAGAGTGAGTGAGAGTGAGTGAGAATGAGAGTGAGTGAGTGTGAGAGTGAGTGAGAGTGAGAGAGTGAGAGAGTGTGAGAGTGAGTGAGAGTGAGTGAGAGTGAGAGGGAGTGAGAGTGAGTAAGAGTGAGAGTGAGAGTGAGAGAGTGAGAGAGAGTGAGAGTGATGAGAGAAAATGAGAGAGAGTGAGAGTGAGTGAGAGTGAGAGTGAGTGAGTGTGAGAGTGAGTGAGAGTGAGAGTGAGAGAGAGTGAGAGAGAGTGAGAGTGAGAGAGAGTGAGAGAGTGTGAGAGTGAGAGTGAGTGAGTGAGAGTGAGTGAGAGTGAGAGTGAGTGAGAGTGTGAGTGAGTGTGAGAGTGAGTGAGAGTGAGAGTGAGTGAGAGTGAGTGAGAGTGAGAGTGAGTGAGTGTGAGAGTGAGTGAGAGTGAGAGTGAGAGAGAGTGAGAGAGAGTGAGAGTGAGAGAGAGTGAGAGAGTGTGAGAGTGAGAGTGAGTGAGTGAGAGTGAGTGAGAGTGAGAGTGAGTGAGTGTGAGTGAGTGTGAGAGTGAGTGAGAGTGAGAGTGAGTGAGAGTGAGAGTGAGTGAGAGTGAGAGTGATAGAGAGTGAGAGTGAGTGAGAGTGAGAGTGAGTGAGAGTGAGAGTGAGAGAGAGTGAGAGTGAGAGAGAGTGAGAGAGAGTGAGAGTGAGAGAGAGTGAGAGAGTGTGAGAGTGAGAGTGAGAGTGAGAGTGTGAGTGAGAGTGAGTGAGAGTGAGAGTGAGAGTGAGTGCGAGAAAGAGTGAGAGTGAGTGAGAGAGAGTGAGAGTGAGAGTGTGAGAGGGTGAGTGAGAGTGAGTGAAAGTGAGAGTGAGTGAGAGTGAGAGTGAGTGAGAGTGAGAGTGAGAGAGAGTGAGAGTGAGAGTGTGAGAGGGTGAGTGAGAGTGAGAGTGAGTGAAAGTGAGAGTGAGTGAGAGTGAGAGTGAGTGAGAGTGAGAGTGAGAGTGAGTGAGAGTGAGAGTGAGAGAGAGTGAGAGAGATTGAGAATGAGAATGATGGTAGAAAGTGGGAGTGAGTGAGAGTGAGTGAGAGTGAGTGAGAATGAGAGTGAGTGAGTGTGAGAGTGTGTGAGAGTGAGAGAGTGAGTGAGAGTGAGAGTGAGAGAGAGTGAGAGAGATCGAGAGTGAGAGAGAGTGAGAGAGTGAGTGTGATTGAGAGTGAGAGCGAGTGAGTAAGAGGGAGTGAGAGTGAGAGTGAGTGAGAATGTGAGTGAGTGAGAGTGAGAGTGAGTGAGAGTGAGAGTGAGTGAGAGTGAGAGAGAGTGAGAGTGAGTGAGAGAGAGAGTGAGTGAGTGAGAGTGAGTGTTTGGGAGTGAGAGTGAGAGTGAGTGAGAGTGAGAGAGAGTGAGAGTGAGTGAGTGTGAGTGAGAGTGAGAGGGAGTGAGAGTGAGTAAGAGTGAGAGTGAGAGTGAGAGAGTGAGAGAGAGTGAGAGTGAGAGTGATGAGAGAAAATGAGAGAGAGTGAGAGTGAGTGAGAGTGAGTGAGAGTGAGAGTGAGTGAGAGTGAGTGAGAGTGAGAGTGAGTGAATGTGAGAGTGAGTGAGAGTGAGAGTGAGAGAGAGTGAGAGAGAGTGAGAGTGAGAGAGAGTGAGAGAGTGTGAGAGTGAGAGTGAGTGAGTGAGAGTGAGTGAGAGTGAGTGAGAGTGTGAGTGAGTGTGAGAGTGAGTGAGAGTGAGAGTGAGTGAGAGTGAGTGAGAGTGAGAGTGAGTGAGTGTGAGAGTGAGTGAGAGTGAGAGTGAGAGAGAGTGAGAGAGAGTGAGAGTGAGAGAGAGTGAGAGAGTGTGAGAGTGAGAGTGAGTGAGTGAGAGTGAGTGAGAGTGAGAGTGAGTGAGAGTGTGAGTGAGTGTGAGAGTGAGTGAGAGTGAGAGTGAGTGAGAGTGAGAGTGAGTGAGAGTGAGAGTGAGAGAGAGTGAGGGTGAGTGAGAGTGAGAGTGAGTGAGAGTGAGAGTGAGTGAGAGTGAGAGTGAGTGAGAGTGAGTG
Source organism: Chiloscyllium plagiosum (assembly GCF_037043375.1). Classification (NCBI taxonomy): domain Eukaryota; kingdom Metazoa; phylum Chordata; class Chondrichthyes; order Orectolobiformes; family Hemiscylliidae; genus Chiloscyllium; species Chiloscyllium plagiosum. The sequence goes on along the minus strand of NW_028270338.1, from coordinate 44,519 downwards.
AGAGTGAGAGTGAGTGAGAGAGTGAGTGAGAGTGAGTGAGAGTGAGAGTGAGAGTGAGTGAGAGTGAGAGAGAGTGAGAGTGAGAGTGAGTGTGAGTGAGAGTGAGAGTGAGTGAGAGTGAGAGAGAGAGTGAGTGAGAGTGACAGTGAGTGAGAGTGAGAGTGAGTGAGAGTGAGTGAGATTGAGAGTGAGAGTGAGTGAGAGTGAGAGTGAGAGTGAGTGAGAGAGAGTGAGAGTGAGAGTGTGAGAGTGTGAGTGATAGTGAGTGTGAGAGCGAGAGAGAGTGAGAGAGATTGAGAGTGAGAGTGAGAGTGAGTGAGAGTGAGAGTTAAAGTGTGAGAGAGTGAGAGCGATTGAGAGTGAGAGTGAGTGAGAGAGTGAGAGTGAGAGTGAGTGAGAGTGTGAGTGTGAGTGAGAGTGAGAGTGAGAGAGTGAGAGTGAGAGAGAGTGATTGAGAGAGAATGTGAGAGTGACAGTGAGTGAGAGTGAGAGTGAGATTGAGAGAGTGTTAGAGAGAGTGAGAGTGAGAGTGAGAGTGAGTGAGAGTGAGAGAGAGTGTGAGTGAGAGTGAGTGTGAGAGTGAGAGTGAGTGAGAGTGTGAGTGAGAGAGAGTGAGAGAGAGTAAGAGTGAGAGTGAGTGAGAGTGAGAGTGAGAGTGAGTGTGAGAGTGAGTGAGAGTGAGAGTGAGAGTGAGTGAGAGTAAGAGTGAGAGAGAGTGAGAGTGAGAGAGAGTGAGAGAGATTGAGTGTGACAGTGAGAGTGAGATTGAGTGAGTGAGAGTGTGAGTGAGTGAGAGTGAGTGAGAGTGAAATTGAGTGAGAGTGAGAGTGAGAGAGTGACAGTGAGAGTGAGTGAGATTGAGAGTGAGAGAGAGTGAGAGTGAGAGAGAGAGTGTGAGTGAGAGTGAGTGAGAGTGAGAGAGAGTGAGAGTGAGAGAGAGTGTGAGTGAGAGTGAGTGAGAGTGAGTGAGAGTGAGAGTGAGAGTGAGTGAGAGTGAGAGTGAGAGAGAGTGAGAGTGAGAGAGAGTGAGAGTGAGTGAGAGTGAGAGTGAGAGTGAGTGAGAGTGAGTGAGAGTGAGAGTGAGTGAGAGTGAGAGTGAGAGAGATTGAGAGTGAGAATGAGTGAGAGTGAGAGAGTGAGTGAGAGTCAGAGTGAGAGAGAGAGAGTGAGTGAGTGAGTGAGTGAGAGTGAGAGTGAGTGAGAGTGAGTGAGAGTGAGAGTGAGAGTGAGAGTGAGAGTGAGAGTGAGTGAGAGAGTGAGAGTGAGTGAGTGTGAGAGTGTGAGTGAGAGTGAGAGTGAGTGAGAGTGAGTGAGAGTGAGAGTGAGTGAGAGTGAGAGTGAGAGTGTGTGAGAGTGAGAGAGAGAGAGTGAGTGAGAGTGAGTGAGAGTGAGAGAGAGTGAGAGTGAGAGAGAGTGTGAGTGAGAGTGAGTGAGAGTGAGTGAGAGTGAGAGTGAGAGTGAGTGAGAGTGAGAGTGAGAGAGAGTGAGAGAGAGTGAGCGTGAGAGTGATGAGAGAAAGTGAGATTGAGTGAGAGTGAGAGTGAGTGAGAGTGAGAGTGAGTGAGTGTGAGAGTGAGTGAGAGTGAGAGTGAGAGTGAGTGAGAGTGAGAGTGAGAGAGAGTGAGAGAGATAGAGTGTGAGGGAGAGTGAGTGAGTGAGAGTGAGAGTGAGTGAGAGTGAGAGTGAGTGAGTAAGAGGGGGTGAGAGTGAGAGTGAGTGAGAGTGAGAGTGAGTGAGAGTGAGAGTGAGTGAGAGTGAGAGTGAGTGAGAGTGAGAGTGAGAGAGAGTGAGAGTGAGTGAGAGTGAGTGAGAGTGAGAGTGAGCGTGAGAGAGAGTGAGAGTGAGAGTGAGTGAGAGTGAGAGTGAGAGTGAGTGAGAGTGAGAGTGAAAGTGAGTGAGAGTGAGAGAGAGTGAGAGTGAGAGTGATGAGAGAAAGTGAGAGTGAGTGAGAGTGAGTGAGAGTGAGAGTGAGTGAGTATGAGAGTGAGTGAGAGTGAGAGGGAGAGTGAGTGAGAGTGAGAGTGAGAGAGTGAGAGTGAGAGAGAGTGAGAGAGAGTGAGAGTGAGAGTGAGTGAGAGTGAGAGTGAGTGAGTAAGAGGGAGTGAGAGTGAGAGTGAATGAGAGTGTGAGTGGGTGAGAGTGAGAGTGAGTGAGAGTGAGAGTGAGTTAGAGTGAGAGAGAGTGAGTGAGAGTGAGAGTGAGAGTGAGTGAGAGTGAGAGTGAGAGAGAGAGTGAGTGAGAGTGAGTGAGAGTGAGAGTGAGAGTGAGTGAGAGTGAGAGTGAGAGAGAGTGAGAGTGAGTGAGAGTGAGTGAGAGTGAGAGTGAGTGAGAGTGAGAGAGTGAGTGAGAGTGAGAGTGAGTGAGAGTGAGTGAGAGTGAGAGTGAGAGGGTGAGAGTGTGAGTGAGAGTGAGTGAGAATGAGAGAGTGTGAGAGTGAGAGTGAGAGTGAGTGAGAGTGAGAGCGAGAGAGAGTGAGAGTGAGTGAGAGTGAGTGAGAGTGAGAGTGAGTGAGAGAGAGTGAGAGTGAGAGTGAGAGAGAGTGAGAGTGAGAGTGAGTGAGAGTGAGAGAGAGAGTGAGTGAGAGTGACAGTGAGTGAGAGTGAGAGTGAGTGAGAGTGAGTGAGATTGAGAGTGAGAGTGAGTGAGAGTGAGAGTGAGAGTGAGTGAGAGAGAGTGAGAGTGAGAGTGTGAGAGTGTGAGTGATAGTGAGTGTGAGAGCGAGAGAGAGTGAGAGAGATTGAGAGTGAGAGTGAGAGTGAGTGAGAGTGAGAGTTAAAGTGTGAGAGAGTGAGAGCGATTGAGAGTGAGAGTGAGTGAGAGAGTGAGAGTGAGAGTGAGTGAGAGTGTGAGTGTGAGTGAGAGTGAGAGTGAGAGAGTGAGAGTGAGAGAGAGTGATTGAGAGAGAATGTGAGAGTGACAGTGAGTGAGAGTGAGAGTGAGATTGAGAGAGTGTTAGAGAGAGTGAGAGTGAGAGTGAGAGTGAGTGAGAGTGAGAGAGAGTGTGAGTGAGAGTGAGTGTGAGAGTGAGAGTGAGTGAGAGTGTGAGTGAGAGAGAGTGAGAGAGAGTAAGAGTGAGAGTGAGTGAGAGTGAGAGTGAGAGTGAGTGTGAGAGTGAGTGAGAGTGAGAGTGAGAGTGAGTGAGAGTAAGAGTGAGAGAGAGTGAGAGTGAGAGAGAGTGAGAGAGATTGAGTGTGACAGTGAGAGTGAGATTGAGTGAGTGAGAGTGTGAGTGAGTGAGAGTGAGTGAGAGTGAAATTGAGTGAGAGTGAGAGTGAGAGAGTGACAGTGAGAGTGAGTGAGATTGAGAGTGAGAGAGAGTGAGAGTGAGAGAGAGAGTGTGAGTGAGAGTGAGTGAGAGTGAGAGAGAGTGAGAGTGAGAGAGAGTGTGAGTGAGAGTGAGTGAGAGTGAGTGAGAGTGAGAGTGAGAGTGAGTGAGAGTGAGAGTGAGAGAGAGTGAGAGTGAGAGAGAGTGAGAGTGAGTGAGAGTGAGAGTGAGAGTGAGTGAGAGTGAGTGAGAGTGAGAGTGAGTGAGAGTGAGAGTGAGAGAGATTGAGAGTGAGAATGAGTGAGAGTGAGAGAGTGAGTGAGAGTCAGAGTGAGAGAGAGAGTGAGAGTGAGTGAGTGAGTGAGTGAGAGTGAGAGTGAGTGAGAGTGAGTGAGAGGGAGAGTGAGAGTGAGTGAGAGTGAGAGTGCGAGTGAGTGAGAGAGTGAGAGTGAGTGAGTGTGAGAGTGTGAGTGAGAGTGAGAGTGAGTGAGAGTGAGTGAGAGTGAGAGTGAGTGAGAGTGAGAGTGAGAGTGTGTGAGAGTGAGAGAGAGAGAGTGAGTGAGAGTGAGTGAGAGTGAGAGAGAGTGAGAGTGAGAGAGAGTGTGAGTGAGAGTGAGTGAGAGTGAGTGAGAGTGAGAGTGAGAGTGAGTGAGAGTGAGAGTGAGAGAGAGTGAGAGAGAGTGAGCGTGAGAGTGATGAGAGAAAGTGAGATTGAGTGAGAGTGAGAGTGAGTGAGAGTGAGAGTGAGTGAGTGTGAGAGTGAGTGAGAGTGAGAGTGAGAGTGAGTGAGAGTGAGAGTGAGAGAGAGTGAGAGAGATAGAGAGTGAGGGAGAGTGAGTGAGTGAGAGTGAGAGTGAGTGAGAGTGAGAGTGAGTGAGTAAGAGGGGGTGAGAGTGAGAGTGAGTGAGAGTGAGAGTGAGTGAGAGTGAGAGTGAGTGAGAGTGAGAGTGAGTGAGAGTGAGAGTGAGAGAGAGTGAGAGTGAGTGAGAGTGAGTGAGAGTGAGAGTGAGCGTGAGAGAGAGTGAGAGTGAGAGTGAGTGAGAGTGAGAGTGAGAGTGAGTGAGAGTGAGAGTGAAAGTGAGTGAGAGTGAGAGAGAGTGAGAGTGAGAGTGATGAGAGAAAGTGAGAGTGAGTGAGAGTGAGTGAGAGTGAGAGTGAGTGAGTATGAGAGTGAGTGAGAGTGAGAGGGAGAGTGAGTGAGAGTGAGAGTGAGAGAGTGAGAGTGAGAGAGAGTGAGAGAGAGTGAGAGTGAGAGTGAGTGAGAGTGAGAGTGAGTGAGTAAGAGGGAGTGAGAGTGAGAGTGAATGAGAGTGTGAGTGGGTGAGAGTGAGAGTGAGTGAGAGTGAGAGTGAGTTAGAGTGAGAGAGAGTGAGTGAGAGTGAGAGTGAGAGTGAGTGAGAGTGAGAGTGAGAGAGAGAGTGAGTGAGAGTGAGTGAGAGTGAGAGTGAGAGTGAGTGAGAGTGAGAGTGAGAGAGAGTGAGAGTGAGTGAGAGTGAGTGAGAGTGAGAGTGAGTGAGAGTGAGAGAGTGAGTGAGAGTGAGAGTGAGTGAGAGTGAGTGAGAGTGAGAGTGAGAGGGTGAGAGTGTGAGTGAGAGTGAGTGAGAATGAGAGAGTGTGAGAGTGAGAGTGAGAGTGAGTGAGAGTGAGAGCGAGAGAGAGTGAGAGTGAGTGAGAGTGAGTGAGAGTGAGAGTGAGTGAGAGAGAGTGAGAGTGAGAGTGAGAGAGAGTGAGAGTGAGAGTGAGTGAGAGAGTGAGTGTGAGAGTGAGTGAGAGTGTGAGTGAGAGTGAGAGTGAGTGAGAGTGAGTGAGAGTGAGTGAATGAGAGTGAGAGTGAGAGAGAGTGATTGAGAGAAAATGTGAGAGTGAGAGTGAGTGAGAGAGAGTGAGTGAGAGTGAGAGTGAGAGTTTGAATGAGTGAGAGTGAGAGTGAGAGTGAGAGAGAGTGAGTGAGAGCAAGAGTGAGAGTGAGAGAGAGTGAGAGAGATTGAGAGTTAGAGTGAATGAGAGAGTGAGAGTGAGAGTGAGTGAGAGTCTGAATGAGAGTGAGAGTGAGTGAGAGTGAGAATGAGAGTGAGAGTGATTGAGAGTGAGTGAGTGCGTGAGAGTGAGAGTGAGAGAGAGTTATTGAGAGTGTGAGTGAGAGTGAGTGAGAGTTAGAGGGAGTGAGAGTGAGAGAGAGTGAGAGAGAGTGAGAGTGAGTGAGAGTGAGAGTGAGAGAGAGAGGGAGAGTGAGAGAGAGTGAAAGAGAGAGAGAGTGAGAGTTAGTGTGAGAGTGAGAGTGAGTGAGTGTCAGTGAGAGAGAGTGAGAGAGTGAGAGAGAGTGAGAGTGAGAGAGAGTGAGAGTGAGTGAGAGTGAGTGAGAGTGAGAGAGAGTGAGAGTGAGTGAGAGAGAGAGTGAGTGAGTGAGAGTGAGTGATTGAGAGTGAGTGAGAGTGAGAGTGAGAGAGAGTGAGAGTGAGAGAGAGTGAGAGTGAGAGTGAGTGAGAGTGAGTGAGAGGGAGAGTGAGAGAGAGTGAGAGTGAGAGAGAGTGAGAGTGAGAGTGAGTGAGAGTGAAAGTGAGAGTGAGTGAGAGTGAGTGAGTGTGAGAGTGAGAGTGAGTGAGTGTGAGAGTGAGAGAGAGTGAGAGAGTGTGAGAGTGAGAGTGATGAGAGAAAGTGAGAGTGAGTGAGAGTGAGTGAGAGTGAGTGAGAGTGAGAGTGAGTGAGTGTGAGAGTGAGTGAGAGAGAGTGAGAGTGAGTGAGAGTGAGAGAGAGTGAGAGAGATAGAGAGTGAGAGAGAGTGAGAGAGTGAGAGTGAGAGTGATTGAGAGTGAGAGCGAGTGAGTAAGAGGGAGTGAGAGTGAGAGTGAGTGAGAATGTGAGTGAGTGAGAGTGAGAGTGAGTGAGAGTGAGAGTGAGTGAGAGTGAGAGAGAGTGAGAGTGAGTGAGAGAGAGAGTGAGTGAGTGAGAGTGAGTGATTGGGAGTGAGAGTGAGAGTGAGTGAGAGTGAGAGAGAGTGAGAGTGAGTGAGAGTGAGAGGGAGTGAGAGTGAGAGTGAGTGAGAGTGAGAGTGAGAGTGAGAGAGTGAGAGAGAGTGAGAGTGAGAGTGATGAGAGAAAATGAGAGAGAGTGAGCGTGAGTGAGAGTGAGTGAGAGTGAGAGTGAGTGAGAGTGAGAGTGAGAGAGAGTGAGAGAGAGTGAGATTGAGAGAGAGTGAGAGAGTGTGAGAGTGAGAGTGAGTGAGAGTGAGTGAGTGAGAGTGAGTGAGAGTGAGTGAGAGTGTGAGTGAGTGTGAGAATGAGTGAGAGTGAGACTGAGTGAGAGTGAGAGTGAGTGAGAGTGAGAGTGAGAGAGAGTGAGAGTGAGAGTGAGTGAGAGTGAGTGAGAGTGAGAGTGAGTGAGAGAGTGAGTGAGTGAGAGTGAGAGTGAGAGTGAGTGAGAGTGAGAGAGAGTGAGAGTGAGAGTGAGCGTGAGTGAGAGTGAGAGTGAGTGAGAGTGAGAGAGAGAGTGAGTAAGAGTGAGAGTGAGTGAGAGTGAGAGTGAGTGAGAGTGAGTGAGAGTGAGAGTGAGAGTGAGTGAGAGTGAGAGTGAGAGTGAGTGAGAGAGAGTGAGAGTGAGAGTGTGAGAGTGTGGGTGAGAGTGAGTGAGCGTGAGTGTGAGAGCGAGAGAGAGTGAGAGAGATTGAGAGTGAGAGTGAGAGTGAGTGAGAGTCAGAGTGAAAGTGTGAGAGAGTGAGAGCGATTGAGAGTGAGAGTGAGTGAGAGAGTGAGAGTGA
>NW_028270338.1:20000-25000 GCF_037043375.1 Chiloscyllium plagiosum | reverse complement strand
GTGAGTGAGAGTGAGAGTGAGTGAGAGTGAGAGTGAGAGAGAGTAAGAGTGAGTGAGAGTGAGAGTGAGGGACAGTGAGAGAGAGTGAGAGTGAGAGTGAGAGTGAGTGCGAGTTAGAGTGCGAGTGAGTGAGAGTGAGAGTGAGAGTGAGTGAGAGTGAGTGAGAGTGAGAGCGATTGAGAGTGAGAGCGAGTGAGAGAGTGAGAGTGAGAGTGAGTGAGAGTGTGAGTGTGAGTGAGAGTGAGAGAGTGAGAGTGAGAGAGCGCGATTGAGAGAGAATGTGAGAGTGACAGTGAGTGAGAGCAAGAGTGAGATTTAGAGAGAGTTAGAGAGAGTGAGAGTGAGAGTGAGTGAGAGTGAGAGTGAGAGTGAGAGAGAGTGTGAGTGAGAGTGAGTGTGAGAGTGAGAGTGAGTGAGAGTGTGAGTGAGTGTGAGAGTGAGTGAGAGTGAGAGTGAGTGTGAGAGTGAGTGAGAGTGAGAGTGAGAGTGAGTGAGAGTAAGAGTGAGAGAGAGTGAGAGTGAGAGAGAGTGAGAGAGATTGAGTGTGACAGTGAGAGTGAGATTGAGTGAGTGAGAGTGTGAGTGAGTGAGAGTGAGTGAGAGTGAAAGTGAGTGAGAGTGAGAGTGAGAGAGTGACAGTGAGAGTGAGTGAGAGTGAGAGAGAGTGAGATTGAGAGAGAGAGTGAGAGTGAGTGAGAGTGAGAGTGAGAGTGATTGAGAGTGAGAGTGAGAGAGAGTGAGAGTTAGTGAGAGTGAGAGTGAGAGAGATTGAGAGTGAGAATGAGTGAGAGTGAGAGAGTGAGTGAGAGTCAGAGTGAGAGAGAGAGTGAGAGTGAGTGAGAGTGAGTGAGAGTGAGAGTGAGAGTGAGTGTGAGTGAGTGAGAGGGAGAGTGAGAGTGAGTGAGAGTGAGAGTGAGAGCGAGTGAGAGTGAGTGAGAGTGAGAGTGAGTGAGAGTGAGAGTGAGAGTGTGTGAGAGTGAGAGAGAGAGAGTGAGTGAGAGTGAGTGAGAGTGAGAGAGAGTGAGAGTGAGAGTGAGAGTGAGTGAGAGTGAGAGTGAGTGAGAGTGAGTGAGAGTGAGAGTGAGAGTGAGTGAGAGTGAGAGTGAGAGAGAGTGAGAGAGAGTGAGCGTGAGAGTGATGAGAGAAAGTGAGATTGAGTGAGAGTGAGTGAGAGTGAGAGTGAGTGAGAGTGAGAGTGAGTGTGAGTGAGAGTGAGAGTGAGAGAGAGTGAGAGAGATAGAGAGTGAGAGAGAGTGAGTGAGAGTGAGAGTGATGAGAGAAAGTGAGATTGAGTGAGAGTGAGTGAGAGTGAGAGTGAGAGTGAGTGAGAGAGATAGAGAGTGAGAGAGAGTGAGTGAGAGTGAGAGTGAGTGAGAGTGAGAGTGAGAGTGAGTGAGTGAGAGGGAGTGAGAGTGAGAGAGAGTGAGAGAGTGTGAGAGTGAGAGTGAGTGAGAGTGAGTGAGTGAGAGCGAGTGAGAGTGAGAGTGATGAGAGTAAATGAGAGAGAGTGAGAGTGAGTGAGAGAGAGTGAGAGTGAGAGTGAGTGAGTGTGAGAGTGAGTGAGAGTGAGAGTGAGAGAGAGTGAGAGAGAGTGAGAGTGAGAGAGAGTGAGAGAGTGTGAGAGTGAGAGTGAGTAAGAGTGAGTGAGTGAGAGCGAGTGAGAGTGAGAGTGAGTGAGAGTGTGAGTGAGTGAGAGAGAGTGAGTGAGAGTGAGATTGAGTGAGAGTGAGAGTGAGAGAGAGTGAGAGTGAGAGTGAGTGAGAGTGAGAGTGAGTGAGAGTGAGAGAGAGTGAGTGAGAGTGACAGTGAGTGAGAGTGAGAGTGAGTGAGAGTGAGTGAGAGTGAGAGTGAGAGTGAGTGAGAGTGAGAGTGAGAGTGAGTGAGAGAGAGTGAGTGTGAGAGTGTGAGAGTGTGAGTGAGAGTGAGAGTGAGTGAGAGTGAGAGTGAGTGAGTGAGAGGGAGTGAGAGTGAGAGTGAGAGAGAGTGAGAGAGTGTGAGAGTGAGAGTGAGTGAGAGTGAGTGAGTGAGAGCGAGTGAGAGTGAGAGTGAGTGAGAGTGTGAGTGAGTGAGAGTGAGAGTGAGTGAGAGTGAGAGTGAGTGAGAGTTAGAGTGAGAGAGAGTGAGAGTGAGAGTGAGAGAGAGTGAGAGAGAGTGAGTGTGAGAGAGAGTGAGAGAGTGTGAGAGTGAGAGTGAGTGAGAGTGAGTGAGTGAGAGCGAGTGAGAGTGAGAGTGAGTGAGAGTGAGTGAGAGTGAGAGTGAGTGAGAGTGAGAGTGAGAGAGAGTGAGAGTGAGAGTGAGTGAGAGTGAGAGTGAGTGAGAGTGAGAGAGAGTGAGTGAGAGTGACAGTGAGTGAGAGTGAGTGAGTGAGAGGGAGTGAGAGTGAGAGTGAGAGTGAGTGAGAGTGAGAGTGAGTGAGAGAGAGTGAGTGTGAGAGTGTGAGAGTGTGAGTGAGAGTGAGAGTGAGTGAGAGTGAGAGTGAGTGTGTGAGAGGGAGTGAGAGTAAGAGTGAGTGAGAGTGTGAGTGTGAGTGAGAGTGAGAGTGAGTGAGAGTGAGAGTGAGTGAGAGTGAGAGTGAGTGAGAGTGAGAGAGTAAGGGAGAGTGAGAGAGAGTGAGAGTGAGAGTGAGAGTGAGTGCGAGTTAGAGTGAGAGTGAGTGAGAGTGAGAGTGAGTGAGAGAGAGAGTGTGAGTGAGTGAGAGTGAGTGACAGTGAGAGTGAGTGAGTGAGAGGGAGTGAGAGTGAGAGTGAGTGAGAGTGTGAGTGAGTGAGTTTGAGAGTGAGTGAGAATGAGTGTGAGAGTGAGTGAGAGTGAGAGAGAGTGACAGTAACAGTGAGTGAGAGTGTGAGTGAGAGAGAGAGTGAGTGAGAGTGAGTGAGAGTGAGAGTGAGTGAGAGTGAGAGTGAGTGAGAGTGAGTGTGAGAGTGAGTGAGAGTGAGAGTGAGAGAGTGAGAGTACGAGTGAGTGAGAGTGAGTGAGAGAGAGAGTGAGTGAGAGTGAGTGAGAGTGAGAGTGAGTGAGAGTGAGAGTGAGTGAGAGTGAGAGAGAGTGAGTGTGAGAGTGAGAGTGAGTGAGAGTGAGAGTGAGAGAGAGTGAGAGTAAGAGTGAGAGTGAGAGTGAGAGAGAGAGTGAGTGAGAGTGAGTGAGAGTGAGAGTGAGTGAGAGTGAGAGTGAGTGAGAGTGAGTGTGAGAGTGAGTGAGAGTGAGAGTGAGAGAGAGTGAGAGTAAGAGTGAGTGAGAGTGAGAGTGAGAGAGAGAGTGAGTGAGAGTGAGTGAGAGTGAGAGTGAGTGAGAGTGAGAGTGAGTGAGAGTGAGAGAGAGTGAGTGTGAGAGTGAGAGTGAGTGAGAGTGAGAGTAAGTGAGAGAGAGTGAGAGTGAGAGTAATGAGAGAAAATGAGAGAGAGTGAGAGTGAGTGAGAGTGAGTGAGAGTGAGAGTGAGTGAGTGTGAGAGTGAGTGAGAGTGAGAGGGAGAGAGCGTAAGAGAGAGTGAGAGTGAGAGTGAGTGAGAGTGTGAGTGAGTGAGAGAGAGAGTGAGTGAGAGTGAGAGTGAGAGAGATTGAGAGTGAGAGTGAGTGAGAGTGAGAGTGAGTGAGAGTGAGAGTGAGAGAGAGTGAGAGTGAGAGTGAGAGAGAGTGAGAGAGAGTGAGAGTGAGAGTGAGTGAGAGTGAGAGTGAGAGTGAGTGAGAGTGAGAGTGGTGAGTGAGAGGGAGTGAGAGTGAGAGTGAGAGTGAGTGAGAGTGAGAGTGAGAGAGAGTGAGAGTGAGAGTGAGTGAGAGTGAGAGTGAGTGAGAGTGAGAGTGAGAGTGAGAGAGTGAGTGAGAGTGAGTGAGAGTGAGAGTGAGTGAGAGTGAGAGTGAGAGAGAGTGAGAGTGAGAGTGAGAGTGAGTGAGAGAGTGAGTGAGAGTGAGAGTGAGTGAGAGTGAGTGAGAGTGAGAGTGAGTGAGAGTGACAGAGAGTGAGAGTGAGAGTGAGTGAGAGTGAGAGTCAGAGCGAGTGTGAGAGTGAGAGTGAGTGCGAGTGAGAGTGAGTGAGAGTGAGAGTGAGTGTGAGAGTGAGAGTGAGAGTGAGTGAGAGTGAGAGTGAGAGTGAGTGAGAGTGAGTGAGAGTGAGAGTGAGTGAGAGTGAGAGAGAGTGAGAGTGAGAGTGAGTGAGAGTGAGAGTGAGAGAGAGTGAGAGTGAGTGAGAGAGAGAGTGAGTGACAGTGAGTGATTGAGAGTGAGAGTGAGAGTGAGAGTGAGAGAGAGTGAGAGAGAGTTAGAGTGAGAGTGAGAGTGAGTGAGAGTGAGAGTGAGAGTGATGAGAGAAAAAGAGAGAGAGTGAGAGTGAGTGAGAGTGAGTGAGAGTGAGTGAGAGTGAGAGTGAGTGAGTGTGAGAGTGAGTGAGAGTGAGAGTGAGAGAGAGTGAGAGAGAGTGAGAGTGAGAGAGAGTGAGAGAGTGTGAGCGTGAGAGTGAGTGTGAGTGAGTGAGAGTGAGTGAGAGTGAGAGTTAGTGAGAGTGTGAGTGAGTGAGAGTGAGAGTGAGTGAGAGTGAGATTGAGTGAGAGTGAGAGTGAGAGAGTGAGTCAGAGAGGTTGAGTGAGTGAGAGTGAGTTATTGAGAGTGAGAGTGAGAGTGAGTGTGAGAGAGAGTGAGAGTGAGTGAGAGTGAGTGTGAGAGTGAGAGTGAGAGTGAGAGTGAGTGCGATTGAGAGTGACAGTGAGTGATTGAGAGTGAGAGTGAGAGTGAGTGAGAGTGAGAGAGAGTTAGAGTGAGAGTGAGAGTGAGTGAGAGTGAGAGTGAGAGTGATGAGAGAAAAAGAGAGAGAGTGAGAGTGAGTGAGAGTGAGTGAGAGTGAGTGAGAGTGAGAGTGAGTGAGAGTGAGAGAGAGTGAGAGTGAGAGTGAGAGAGAGTGAGAGAGAGTGAGAGTGAGAGTGAGTGAGAGTGAGAGTGAGTGAGACTGAGAGAGAGAGTGAGTGAGAGTGACAGTGAGAGTGAGTGAGAGAGAGTGAGAGTGAGAGTGTGAG
>NW_028270338.1:12500-15000 GCF_037043375.1 Chiloscyllium plagiosum | reverse complement strand
GAGAGTGAGAGAGAGTGAGAGTGAGAGTGAGAGTGAGTGAGAGAGTGAGTGAGAGTGAGAGTGAGTGAGAGTGAGTGAGAGTGAGAGTGAGTGAGAGTGACAGAGAGTGAGAGTGAGAGTGAGTGAGAGTGAGAGTCAGAGCGAGTGTGAGAGTGAGAGTGAGTGCGAGTGAGAGTGAGTGAGAGTGAGAGTGAGTGTGAGAGTGAGAGTGAGAGTGAGTGAGAGTGAGAGTGAGAGTGAGTGAGAGTGAGTGAGAGTGAGAGTGAGTGAGAGTGAGAGAGAGTGAGAGTGAGAGTGAGTGAGAGTGAGAGTGAGAGAGAGTGAGAGTGAGTGAGAGAGAGAGTGAGTGACAGTGAGTGATTGAGAGTGAGAGTGAGAGTGAGAGTGAGTGAGAGTGAGAGAGAGTTAGAGTGAGAGTGAGAGTGAGTGAGAGTGAGAGTGAGAGTGATGAGAGAAAAAGAGAGAGAGTGAGAGTGAGTGAGAGTGAGTGAGAGTGAGTGAGAGTGAGAGTGAGTGAGTGTGAGAGTGAGTGAGAGTGAGAGTGAGAGAGAGAGAGAGAGTGAGAGTGAGAGAGAGTGAGAGAGTGTGAGCGTGAGAGTGAGTGTGAGTGAGTGAGAGTGAGTGAGAGTGAGAGTTAGTGAGAGTGTGAGTGAGTGAGAGTGAGAGTGAGTGAGAGTGAGATTGAGTGAGAGTGAGAGTGAGAGAGTGAGTCAGAGAGGTTGAGTGAGTGAGAGTGAGTTATTGAGAGTGAGAGTGAGAGTGAGTGTGAGAGAGAGTGAGAGTGAGTGAGAGTGAGTGTGAGAGTGAGAGTGAGAGTGAGAGTGAGTGCGATTGAGAGTGACAGTGAGTGATTGAGAGTGAGAGTGAGAGTGAGTGAGAGTGAGAGAGAGTTAGAGTGAGAGTGAGAGTGAGTGAGAGTGAGAGTGAGAGTGATGAGAGAAAAAGAGAGAGAGTGAGAGTGAGTGAGAGTGAGTGAGAGTGAGTGAGAGTGAGAGTGAGTGAGAGTGAGAGAGAGTGAGAGTGAGAGTGAGAGATAGTGAGAGAGAGTGAGAGTGAGAGTGAGTGAGAGTGAGAGTGAGTGAGACTGAGAGAGAGAGTGAGTGAGAGTGACAGTGAGAGTGAGTGAGAGAGAGTGAGAGTGAGAGTGTGAGAGTGTGAGTGAGAGTGAGAGTGAGTGAGAGTGAGAGTGAGTGAGTGAGAGGGAGTGAGAGTGAGAGTGAGAGTGAGTGAGAGTGAGAGTGAGAGAGAGTGAGAGTGAGAGTGAGTGAGAGTGAGAATGAGTGAGAGTGAGAGTGAGTGAGAGTGAGAGTGAGAGAGAGAGTGAGTGAGAGTGAGTGAGAGTGAGAGTGAGTGAGAGTGAGAGTGAGAGAGAGTGAGAGTGAGAGTGAGTGAGAGTGAGAGTGCGAGTGAGTGAGAGAGTGAGTGAGAGTGAGAGTGAGTGAGAGTGAGAGTGAGGGAGAGTGACAGAGAGTGAGAGTGAGAGTGAGTGAGAGTGAGAGTCAGAGCGAGTGTGAGAGTGAGAGTGAGTGCGAGTGAGAGTGAGTGAGAGTGAGAGTGTGAGAGTGAGAGTGAGAGTGAGTGAGAGTGAGAGTGAGAGTGAGTGAGAGTGATTGAGAGTGAGAGTGAGTGAGAGTGAGAGAGAGTGAGAGTGAGAGTGAGTGAGAGTGAGAGTGAGAGAGAGTGAGAGTGAGTGAGAGAGAGAGTGAGTGACAGTGAGTGATTGAGAGTGAGAGTGAGAGTGAGTGAGAGTGAGAGAGAGTTAGAGTGAGAGTGAGAGTGAGTGAGAGTGAGAGTGAGAGTGATGAGAGTAAAAGAGAGAGAGTGAGAGTGAGTGAGAGTGAGTGAGAGTGAGTGAGAGTGAGAGTGATTGAGTGTGAGAGTGAGTGAGAGTGAGAGTGAGAGAGAGTGAGAGAGAGTGAGAGTGAGAGAGAGTGAGAGTGAGAGTGAGAGAGTGAGTCAGAGAGGTTGAGTGAGTGAGAGTGAGTTATTGAGAGTGAGAGTGAGAGTGAGTGTGAGAGAGAGTGAGAGTGAGTGAGAGTGTGTGTGAGAGTGAGAGTGAGAGTGAGTGCGATTGAGAGTGAGAGTGAGTGAGAGTGAGAGTGAGAGTGAGTGAGAGTGAGTGAGAGTGAGAGTGAGTGAGAGTGAGAGTGAGTGAGAGTGAGAGTGAGAGTGAGTGAGAGCGAGAGTGAGAGAGAGTGAGAGAGAGTGAGAGTGAGAATGAGTGAGAGAGTGTGAGTGAGAGTGAGTGAGAGTGTGAATGAGAGTGAGAGTGAGTGAGAGTGAGAGTGAGAGAGAGTGAGAGTGAGTGAGAGTGAGAGTGAGAGTGAGTGAGAGCGAGAGTGAGAGAGAGTGAGAGAGAGTGAGAGTGAGAATGAGTGAGAGAGTGCGAGTGAGAGTGAGTGAGAGTGTGAATGAGAGTGAGAGTGAGTGAGAGTGAGAGAGAGTGAGAGTGAGTGAGAGTGAGTGAGTGAGTGTGAGAGTGAGAGAGATTGATTGAGAG
>NW_028270338.1:0-7500 GCF_037043375.1 Chiloscyllium plagiosum | reverse complement strand
AGAGTGAGTGAGAGTGAGAGTGAGAGTGAGTGAGAATGAGAGTGAGAGTGAGTGAGAGTGAGTGAGAGTGAGAGTGAGCGAGAGTGAGAGAGAGAGTGAGTGAGAGTGAGTGAGAGTGAGAGTGAGAGAGAGTGAGAGTGAGTGAGAGAGAGAGAGTGAGTGAGAGTGAGTGATTGAGAGTGAGAGTGAGAGTGAGTGAGAAATGAGAGAGAGTTGGAGTGAGTGAGAGTGAGTGAGAGTGAGTGAGAGTGAGAGAGAGTGAGTGTGAGAGTGAGAGTGAGTGAGAGTGAGAGTGAAAGTGAGTGAGAGTGAGAGAGCGTGAGAGAGAGTGAGAGTGAGAGAGAGTGAGAGAGAGTGAGAGTGAGAGAGAGTGAGAGTGAGAGAGAGTGAGAGTGAGTGAGACTGTGTGAGACTGTGTGTGTGAGAGTGAGTGAGAGTGAGAGTGAGAGTGAGTGAGAGTGAGAGTGAATGAGAGTGAGAGAGAGTGAGAATGAGAGTGAGTGAGAGTGAGAGTGAGTGAGACAAAGATAGAGAGTGAGTGAGAGTGACAGTGAGTGAGAGTGAGAGTGAGTGAGAGTGAGTGAGAGTGAGAGTGAGAGTGAGTGAGAGTGAGAGTGAAAGTGAGTGAGAGAGAGTGAGAGTGAGAGTGTGAGAGTGTGAGTGAGAGTGAGAGTGAGTGAAAGTGAGAGTGAGTGAGAGTGAGAGTGAGTGAGAGTGAGAGAGAGTGAGAGTGAGTGAGAGTGAGTGAGAGTGAGTGAGAGTGAGAGAGAGTGAGAGAGAGTGAGTGTGAGAGTGAGAGTGAGTGAGAGTGAGAGTGAGTGAGAGAGAGTGAGAGTGATGAGAGAAAATGAGAGAGAGTGAGAGTGAGTGAGAGTGAGTGAGAGTGAGTGAGTGTGAGAGTGAGTGAGAGTGAGAGTGAGAGAGAGTGAGAGAGAGTGAGAGTGAGAGAGAGTGAGAGAGTGTGAGAGTGAGTGAGAGTGTGTGTGTGAGAGTGAGTGAGAGTGTGAGTGAGAGTGAGTGAGAGTGAGAGTGAGTGAGAGTGAGAGTGAGTGAGAGTGAGTGAGAGTGAGAGTGAGTGAGAGTGAGAGAGAGTGACAGTGAGTGAGAGTGAGAGTGAGTGAGAGTGAGTGAGAGTGAGAGTGAGAGTGAGAGAGAGTGAGAGAGTGTGAGAGTGAGAGTGAGTGAGAGTGTGTGAGAGTGAGTGAGAGTGAGAGTGAGTGAGAGTGAGAGTGAGTGAGACAAAGAGAGAGAGTGAGTGAGAGTGACAGTGAGTGAGAGTGAGAGTGAGTGAGAGTGAGAGAGAGTGAGAGTGAGAGTGAGTGAGAGTGAGAGTGAGAGTGAGTGAGAGTGAGAGTGTGAGAGGGTGAGTGAGAGTGAGAGTGAGTGAAAGTGAGAGTGATTCAGAGTGAGAGTGAGTGAGAGTGAGAGTGAGAGTGAGTGAGAGTGAGAGTGAGAGTGAGTGAGACAAAGAGAGAGAGTGAGTGAGAGTGACAGTGAGTGAGAGTGAGAGTGAGTGAGAGTGAGAGAGAGTGAGAGTGAGAGTGAGTGAGAGTGAGAGTGAGAGTGAGTGAGTGAGAGTGAGAGAGAGTGAGAGTGAGTGAGAGAGAGAGTGAGTGAGAGTGAGTGATTGAGAGTGAGAGTGAGAGTGAGTGAGAGTGAGAGTGAGTGAGAGTGAGTGAGAGTGAGAGAGAGTGAGTGAGTGTGAGAGTGAGTGAGAGTGAGAGTGAGAGAGAGTGAGAGAGAGTGAGAGTGAGAGAGAGTGAGAGAGTGTGAAAGTGAGAGTGAGTGAGACTGTGTGTGAGAGTGAGTGAGAGTGAGAGTGAGAGTGAGTGAGAGTGAGAGTGAGTGAGAGTAAGAGTGAGTGAGAGTGAGAGAGAGTGAGAATGAGAGTGAGTGAGTGTCAGTGAGAGAGAGTGAGAGAGTGAGAGAGAGTGAGAGTGACAGTGAGTGAGAGTGAGAGTGAGTGAGAGTGAGTGAGAGTGAGAGTGAGAGTGAGTGAGAGTGAGAGTGAGAGTGAGTGAGAGAGAGTGAGAGTGAGAGAGTGAGAGGGTGAGTGAGAGTGAGAGTGAGTGAAAGTGAGAGTGAGTGAGAGTGAGAGTGAGAGAGAGTGAGAGAGAGTGAGAGAGTGTGAGAGTGAGAGTGAGTGAGAGTGTGTGTGTGAGAGTGAGTGAGAGTGTGAGTGAGAGTGAGTGAGAGTGAGAGTGAGTGAGAGTGAGAGTGAGTGAGAGTGAGAGTGAGTGAGAGTTAGTGAGAGTGAGAGAGAGTGAGAGTGAGAGTAAGAGTGAGTGAGAGTGTGAGTGAGAGTGAGTGAGAGAGAGTGAGAGTGAGAGTGATGAGAGGAAATGAGAGAGAGTGAGATTGAGTGAGAGTGAGAGTGAGTGAGTGTGAGAGTGAGTGAGAGTGAGAGTGAGAGAGAGTGAGAGAGAGTGAGAGTGAGAGAGAGTGAGAGAGTGTGAGAGTGAGAGTGAGTGAGAGTGAGTGAGTGAGAGTGAGTGAGAGTGAGAGTGAGTGAGAGTGTGAGTGAGTGAGAGTGAGAGTGAGTGTGAGTGAGAGTGAGTGAGAGTGAGAGTGAGAGAGAGTGAGAGTGAGTGAGAGAGAGAGTGAGTGAGTGAGAGTCAGTGATTGAGAGTGAGAGCGAGAGTGAGTGAGAGTGAGAGTGAGTGAGGGTGAGAGTGAGTGAGAGTGAGTGAGAGTGAGTGAGAGTGAGTGTGAGAGTGAGAGTGAGTGAGAGTGAGAGTGAGAGTGAGTATGAGAGTGAGAGTGAGTGAGAGTGAGTGAGAGTGAGAGTGAGCGAGAGTGAGAGAGAGAGTGAGTGAGAGTGAGTGAGAGTGAGAGTGAGAGAGAGTGAGAGTGAGTGAGAGAGAGAGAGTGAGTGAGAGTGAGTGATTGAGAGTGAGAGTGAGAGTGAGTGAGAAATGAGAGAGAGTTGGAGTGAGTGAGAGTGAGTGAGAGTGAGTGAGAGTGAGAGAGAGTGAGTGTGAGAGTGAGAGTGAGTGAGAGTGAGAGTGAAAGTGAGTGAGAGTGAGAGAGCGTGAGAGAGAGTGAGAGTGAGAGAGAGTGAGAGAGAGTGAGAGTGAGAGAGAGTGAGAGTGAGAGAGAGTGAGAGTGAGTGAGACTGTGTGAGACTGTGTGTGTGAGAGTGAGTGAGAGTGAGAGTGAGAGTGAGTGAGAGTGAGAGTGAATGAGAGTGAGAGAGAGTGAGAATGAGAGTGAGTGAGAGTGAGAGTGAGTGAGACAAAGATAGAGAGTGAGTGAGAGTGACAGTGAGTGAGAGTGAGAGTGAGTGAGAGTGAGTGAGAGTGAGAGTGAGAGTGAGTGAGAGTGAGAGTGAAAGTGAGTGAGAGAGAGTGAGAGTGAGAGTGTGAGAGTGTGAGTGAGAGTGAGAGTGAGTGAAAGTGAGAGTGAGTGAGAGTGAGAGTGAGTGAGAGTGAGAGAGAGTGAGAGTGAGTGAGAGTGAGTGAGAGTGAGTGAGAGTGAGAGAGAGTGAGAGAGAGTGAGTGTGAGAGTGAGAGTGAGTGAGAGTGAGAGTGAGTGAGAGAGAGTGAGAGTGATGAGAGAAAATGAGAGAGAGTGAGAGTGAGTGAGAGTGAGTGAGAGTGAGTGAGTGTGAGAGTGAGTGAGAGTGAGAGTGAGAGAGAGTGAGAGAGAGTGAGAGTGAGAGAGAGTGAGAGAGTGTGAGAGTGAGTGAGAGTGTGTGTGTGAGAGTGAGTGAGAGTGTGAGTGAGAGTGAGTGAGAGTGAGAGTGAGTGAGAGTGAGAGTGAGTGAGAGTGAGTGAGAGTGAGAGTGAGTGAGAGTGAGAGAGAGTGACAGTGAGTGAGAGTGAGAGTGAGTGAGAGTGAGTGAGAGTGAGAGTGAGAGTGAGAGAGAGTGAGAGAGTGTGAGAGTGAGAGTGAGTGAGAGTGTGTGAGAGTGAGTGAGAGTGAGAGTGAGTGAGAGTGAGAGTGAGTGAGACAAAGAGAGAGAGTGAGTGAGAGTGACAGTGAGTGAGAGTGAGAGTGAGTGAGAGTGAGAGAGAGTGAGAGTGAGAGTGAGTGAGAGTGAGAGTGAGAGTGAGTGAGAGTGAGAGTGTGAGAGGGTGAGTGAGAGTGAGAGTGAGTGAAAGTGAGAGTGATTCAGAGTGAGAGTGAGTGAGAGTGAGAGTGAGAGTGAGTGAGAGTGAGAGTGAGTGAGACAAAGAGAGAGAGTGAGTGAGAGTGACAGTGAGTGAGAGTGACAGTGAGTGAGAGTGAGAGAGAGTGAGAGTGAGAGTGAGTGAGAGTGAGAGTGAGAGTGAGTGAGTGAGAGTGAGAGAGAGTGAGAGTGAGTGAGAGAGAGAGTGAGTGAGAGTGAGTGATTGAGAGTGAGAGTGAGTGAGAGTGAGAGAGAGTGAGAGTGAGTGAGAGTGAGTGAGAGTGAGAGAGAGTGAGTGTGAGAGTGAGAGTGAGTGAGAGTGTGTGTGAGAGTGAGTGAGAGTGAGAGTGAGTGAGAGTGAGTGTGAGTGAGAGTGAGAGTGAGTGAGAGTGAGAGAGAGTGAGAATGAGAGTGAGTGAGAGTGAGAGTGAGTGAGACAAAGAGAGAGAGTGAGTGAGAGTGACAGTGAGTGAGAGTGAGAGTGAGTGAGAGAGAGTGAGAGTGAGAGTGAGTGAGAGTGAGAGTGAGAGTGAGTGAGAGTGAGAGTGTGAGAGGGTGAGTGAGAGTGAGAGTGAGTGAAAGTGAGAGTGATTCAGAGTGAGAGTGAGTGAGAGTGAGAGTGAGAGTGAGTGAGAGTGAGAGTGAGAGTGAGTGAGACAAAGAGAGAGAGTGAGTGAGAGTGACAGTGAGTGAGAGTGAGAGTGAGTGAGAGTGAGAGAGAGTGAGAGTGAGAGTGAGTGAGAGTGAGAGTGAGAGTGAGTGAGTGAGAGTGAGAGAGAGTGAGAGTGAGTGAGAGAGAGAGTGAGTGAGAGTGAGTGATTGAGAGTGAGAGTGAGAGTGAGTGAGAGTGAGAGTGAGTGAGAGTGAGTGAGAGTGAGAGAGAGTGAGTGAGTGTGAGAGTGAGTGAGAGTGAGAGTGAGAGAGAGTGAGAGAGAGTGAGAGTGAGAGAGAGTGAGAGAGTGTGAAAGTGAGAGTGAGTGAGACTGTGTGTGAGAGTGAGTGAGAGTGAGAGTGAGAGTGAGTGAGAGTGAGTGAGTGAGAGTGAGAGTGAGTGAGAGTGAGAGAGAGTGAGAATGAGAGTGAGTGAGTGTCAGTGAGAGAGAGTGAGAGAGTGAGAGAGAGTGAGAGTGACAGTGAGTGAGAGTGAGAGTGAGTGAGAGTGAGTGAGAGTGAGAGTGAGAGTGAGTGAGAGTGAGAGTGAGAGTGAGTGAGAGAGAGTGAGAGTGAGAGAGTGAGAGGGTGAGTGAGAGTGAGAGTGAGTGAAAGTGAGAGTGAGTGAGAGTGAGAGTGAGAGAGAGTGAGAGAGAGTGAGAGAGTGTGAGAGTGAGAGTGAGTGAGTGTGTGTGTGTGAGAGTGAGTGAGAGTGTGAGTGAGAGTGAGTGAGAGTGAGAGTGAGTGAGAGTGAGAGTGAGTGAGAGTGAGTGAGAGTGAGAGAGAGTGAGAGTGAGAGTGAGTGAGAGTGAGAGTGAGTGAGACAGAGAGAGAGTGAGTGAGAGTGACAGTGAGTGAGAGTGAGAGTGAGTGATAGTGAGTGAGAGTGGGAGTGAGAGTGAGAGAGAGTGAGAGAGTGTGAGAGTGAGAGTGAGTGAGAGTGTGTGTGAGAGTGTGAGAGTGAGAGTGAGTGAGAGTGAGAGTGAGTGAGAGTGAGAGTGAGTGAGAGTGAGAAAGAGTGAGAATGAGAGTGAGTGAGAGTGAGAGTGAGTGAGACAAAGAGAGAGAGTGAGTGAGAGTGACAGTGAGTGAGAGTGAGAGTGAGTGAGAGTGAGAGAGAGTGAGAGTGAGAGTGAGTGAGAGTGAGAGTGAGAGTGAGTGAGAGTGAGAGTGTGAGAGGGTGAGTGAGAGTGAGAGTGAGTGAAAGTGAGTGAGAGTGAGAGTGTGAGAGAGTGAGTGAGAGTGAGAGTGAGTGAAAGTGAGAGTGAGTCAGAGTGAGAGTGAGTGAGAGTGAGAGTGAGAGTGAGTGAGAGTGAGAGTGAGAGTGAGTGAGACAAAGAGAGAGTGAGTGAGAGTGACAGTGAGTGAGAGTGAGAGTGAGTGAGAGTGAGAGAGAGTGAGAGTGAGAGTGAGAGTGAGTGAGAGTGAGAGTGAGAGTGAGTGAGAGTGAGAGTGTGAGAGGGTGAGAGAGTGTGAGAGTGAGAGTGAGTGAGAGTGTGTGTGTGAGAGTGAGTGAGAGTGAGAGTGAGAGTGAGTGAGAGTGAGAGTGAGTGAGAGTGAGAGTGAGTGAGAGTGAGTGAGAGTGAGAGTGAGAGT
This sequence comes from Chiloscyllium plagiosum, assembly GCF_037043375.1. Taxonomy (NCBI): domain Eukaryota; kingdom Metazoa; phylum Chordata; class Chondrichthyes; order Orectolobiformes; family Hemiscylliidae; genus Chiloscyllium; species Chiloscyllium plagiosum. The sequence continues at coordinate 1,142 of NW_028270338.1, read as the reverse complement.
GAGTGAGAGTGAGAGAGAGTGAGAGTGAGAGTGAGTGAGAGTGAGAGTGAGTGAGACAGAGAGAGAGAGTGAGTGAGAGTGAGAGTGAGTGAGAGTGAGAGTGAGTGAGAGTGAGTGAGAGTGAGAGTAAGAGTGAGTGAGAGTGAGAGTGAGAGTGAGTGAGAGAGAGTGAGAGTGAGAGTGTGAGAGGGTGAGTGAGAGTGAGAGTGAGTGAAAGTGAGAGTGAGTGAGAGTGAGAGTGAGTGAGAGTGAGAGTGAGAGAGAGTGAGAGTGAGAGTGAGAGAGAGTGAGAGTGAGTGAGAGTGAGTGAGTGTGAGAGTGAGTGAGAGTGAGAGTGAGAGTGAGTGAGAGTGAGAGTGAGAGAGAGTGAGAGAGAAAGTGAGGGAGAGTGAGTGAGTGAGAGTGAGTGAGAGTGAGAGTGAGTGAGTAAGAGGGAGTGAGAGTGAGAGTGAGTGAGAGTGTGAGTGGGTGAGAGTGAGAGTGAGTGAGAGTGAGAGTGAGTGAGAGTGAGAGAGATTGAGTGAGAGTGAGAGTGAGAGTGAGTGAGAGTGAGAGTGAGAGTGAGTGAGTGAGAGTGAGAGAGAGTGATTGAAAGAGAATGTGAGAGTGAGAGTGAGTGAGAGAGAGTGAGAGAGAGTGAGAGTGAGAGAGAATGAAAGAGAGTGAGAGAGAGAGTGAGTGAGAGTGAGAGTGAGAGAGAGTGAGTGAGAGTGAGAGTGTGTGTGAGAGAGAGTGAGAGAGAGTGAGAGTGAGAGTGAGAGTGAGTGAGAGTGAGAGTGAGAGTGAGTGAGAGTGAGAGAGAGTGAGAGTGAGCGAGAGTGAGAGTGAGAGTGAGTGAGTAAGAGGGAGTGAGAGTGTAAGAGAGTGAGAGTGTGAGTGAGTGAGAGTGAGAGTGAGAGTGAGTGAGAGTGATAGTGAGTGAGAGTGAGTGAGAGTGAGACTGAGTGAGATGAGAGTGAGAGAATGAGAGTGAGAGTGATGAGAGAAAGTGAGAGAGTGAGAATGAGTGAGAGTGAGTGAGAGTGAGAGTGAGTGAGTATGAGAGTGAGTGAGAGTGAGAGTGAGAGTGAGTGAGAGTGAGAGTGAAAGAGATAGATTGAGAGAGAGAGAGAGAGTGAGAGTGAGTGACAGTGAGAGTGAGT
>NW_028270337.1:0-141136 GCF_037043375.1 Chiloscyllium plagiosum | reverse complement strand
GAGTGGGACAGAGTGTGGGGGACTGAGAGAGGGGGGACAGAGTTTGGGAGAGAGAGTCCGTCAGAGAGAGGGGGACAGAGAGCCGGGGACAGAGACTGGGGGACAGAGAGAGGGGGATGGACTGAGTGGGGAACGGGGGGGAGGGGTGGACGGAGAGGGAGTGGACAGAGAGCGAGAGATAGAGAGGGGGGACAGAGAGAGAGAGTGAACAGAGAGAGTGGGACAGAGAGAGGGGGACAGCGAGAAGGAGGGACAGAGAGACGGGGACAGAGAGAGAGGGGGACAGAGAGGGACAGAGAGAGAGAGGGACAGAGGGGGGGACAGAGAGGGGGGGCAGAGAGAGGGGGACAGAGAGAGTGGGCAGAGAGAGAGGGGGACAGAAAGAGGGGGACGGAGAGAGATGGGGACAGAGAGAGATGGGGACAGAGAGAGAGGGGGACAGAGAGAGAGGGGGACAGAGAGAGAGGGGGACAGAGAGGGGGTACAGAGAGAGGGTGACAGAGAGAGGGGGACAGAGAGAGTGGGCAGAGAGAGGGAGGGACAGAAAGAGGGGGACAGAGAGAGATGGGGACAGAGAGAGATGGGGACAGAGAGAGAGGGGGACAGAGAGAGAGGGGGACAGAGAGAGAGGGGGACAGAGAGAGAGGGGGACAGAGAGGGGGTGACAGAGAGGGGGGGACAGAGAGAGGGGGACAGAGAGGGGGGAACAGAGAGAGTGGGACTGAAAGAGGGGGACAGAGGGACGCGGGGACACAGAGTGAGGGGCAGAGAGTGGGCGACAGAGAGAGGGTCACATTGAGTGAAGGAGTTAGAGGGGGTCAATGAGAGGAGGGGACAGAGTGTGGGGGACAGAAATTGGGGGTTAGAGAGAGGGGGACAGAGAGTGGGGGACAGAGAGTGGTGGACAGAGAGTGGGGGTCAGAAAGAGGGGGACAGAGAAAGAGGGGGACAGCGAGTTGGCAGGGAGAGAGGGACAGAGAGAGAGGGGGCAGAGAGAGGGGGGACAGAGAGAGGGGGGACAGAGATAGGGGGGACAGAGATAGGGGGGACAGAGATAGGGGGGACAGAGATAGGGGGGACAGAGAGAGGGAACAGAGAGAGAGGGGACAGAGTGCGGGGACAGAGAGAGAGGGGGCAGAGAGAAGGTACAGAGAGAGAGAGGGGCACAGAGAGTGTGGGTGATAGATGGGGTCAGATAGAGGGGACGGAAAGAGGGGGAGGTAGAGGGGGACAGAGAGAGCAGGACAGAGAGGGGGAGATACAGGGGGTCAGAGGTAGGGGCGACAGTGATTGGGGGACAGAGAGGGGGTACAGTGTGGGAGAGAGAGGGGGGCAGAGAGAGGGGGACAGAGAGGGGTACAGTGTGTGGGAGAGAGAGGGGGGCACAGAGAGAGGGGGACAGAGAGAGTGGGACAGAAAGAGGGCGACAGAGAGAGTGGGACAGAAAGAGGGGGACAGCGGGACACGGGGACAGAGAGAACGGGACAGAGTGCCCGGGGACAGAGAGGGGTGACAGAGAGAGGGGGACAGAGAGATGGGGACAGAGAGGGAGGACAGAGAGGGGGGGGGGAGACAGAGAGAGATGGGAACAGAGAGAGAGGTGGACAGAGAGAGCGCGACAGAGAGACGGTGACAGATATGGCGACAGAGAGAGGGGGACAGAGAGAGGGGTCAGAGAGAGGGGTACAGAGAGAGAGGGGGTCAGAGAGAGGGGGGAACAGAGAGAGTGGGGGACAGAGAGGGAGGTACAGAGAGAGGGGGACAGACGGAGGGGGACAGAGTGAGGGGGACAGAAGGAGGGGGGACAGAGAGATGGTGACTGGGAGGGGGCAGAGAGAGGGGGACAGAGAGGGGGGGACAGAGAGAGGGGGACAGAGAGAGGGGGACAGAGAGAGGGGGGCAGAGAGAGGGGGGCAGAGAGAGGGGGGACAGAGAGAGGGGGACAGAGAGAGGGGGACAGAGAGAGGGGGACAGAGAGAGGGGGACAGAGAGAGGGGGACAGAGGGAGGGGGACAGAGGGAGGGGGAAAGACCGAGTGAGTACAGAGAGATGGTGACGGAGAGGGGGCAGAGAGCGGGCGACAGAGAGGGGTGGACGGGTGAACAGAGAGATGGTGACTGACAGGGGGCAGAGAGAGGGGTACAGAGAGGGGGGGACAGAGGTTTGGTACAGAGAGAGGGTGGACTGAGAGAGGGGGCAGAGAGACAGTGACAGAGAGGGGGCAGAGAGAGGGCGATAGAGATGGGGGGACAGAGAGCGGGGAACAAAGCGAGGGGGCAGAGAGAGTGGGGCAGTGAGAGAGAGGGACAGAGAGAGAAGGGTTTCAGAGGGGGGGCAGAGAGAGGGGGTCAGAATGAGGGAGACAGAGAAAGTGGGAGCAGAGAGAGAGGGAACAGAGCGAGGGGGCCGAGAGAGGGGGGCAGAGAGAGAGAGGGATAGAGAGAGGGGGACAGAGAGAGAGGGGACAGAGAGAGGGGACAGGGGGGACCAGAGTGGGGGGGGCAGAGAGAGGGAGAACAGAGGGAGGGGGACAGAGGGAGGGAGACAGATGGAGGGTACAGAGTGGGGGAGAGAGAGGGGCAGAGAGAGGGTGATAGAGATGGGGGACAGAGAGCGGGGAACAGAGCGAGGGGGCAGAGAGAGGGGGCAGAGAGAGAGAGGGATAGAGAGAGAGGGGGACAGAGAGAGAGGGGACAGAGAGAGAGAGGACAGAGGGAGGGGGACAGAGGGAGGGGGACAGAGGGAGGGGGACAGAGAGGGGGGGACACAGAGAGGGAGAACAGAGGGAGGGGGACAGAGGGAGGGGGACAGAGGGAGGGGGACAGATGGAGGGTACAGAGTGGGGGAGAGAGAGAGGGGGACAGAGAGAGGGGACAGAGGGGGGACACCGTGGGGGGGAACAGAGGGGGGAGAGAGAGGGGCAGAGAGAGGGCGATAGAGATGGGGGGACAGAGAGCGGGGAACAGTGCGAGGGGGCAGAGAGAGAGGGGGCAGAGAGAGAGGGGGACAGAGAGAGAGGGGGACAGAGAGAGAGGGGGACAGAGAGAGAGGGGGACAGAGAGAGGGTAACAGAGGGGGGACACAGAGGAGGGGAACAGAGGGGGGAACAGAGAGAGGGGGACTGAGACAGGGGGACAGAGAGAGGGTGACAGAGAGAGGGGGACAGAGAGAGGGGGACAGAGAGAGGGGGACAGAGAGAGGGGGACAGAGAGAGGGGACAGAGGGGGGACACCGTGGGGGGGAACAGAGGGGGGAACAGAGAGAGGGGGACTGACAGGGGGCACAGAGAGAGAGGGTGACAGGGAGAGAGGGGACAGAGGGAGGGACGGGGAGACTGAGGGGGGAACAGAGAGAGGGGGCCAGAGAGAGGTGGGACAGAGTGAGGGGCAACAGAGAGAGGGGGCAGAAAGAGGGGGGACAGAGAGAGAGAGGGGACAGAGAGGAGGCAGAGAGAGGGTGACAAAGAGAGGGGACAGTCAGGGCAGGACAGATAGAGAGGGGGACAGAGGGAGGGGGGACAGAGGGGGGACACCGTGGTGGGGAACAGAGGGGGGAGAGAGAGGGGCAGAGAGAGGGCGATAGAGATGGGGGGACAGAGAGTGGGGAACAGTGCGAGCGGGCAGAGAGAGGGGGCAGAGAGAGAGAGGGACAGAGAGAGAGGGGGACAGAGTGAGAGGGGGACAGAGAGAGAGGGGGACAGAGAGAGAGGGGGACAGAGAGAGAGGGGGACAGAGAGAGGGGGACAGAGAGAGGGGGACAGAGAGAGGGGGACAGAGAGATGGGGACAGAGAGGGAGGACAGAGAGGGGGGGGAGACAGAGAGAGATGGGAACAGAGAGAGAGGTGGACAGAGAGAGCGCGACAGAGAGACGGTGACAGATATGGCGACAGAGAGAGGGGGACAGAGAGAGGGGTCAGAGAGAGGGGTACAGAGAGAGAGGGGGTCAGAGAGAGGGGGGAACAGAGAGAGTGGGGGACAGAGAGGGAGGTACAGAGAGAGGGGGACAGACGGAGGGGGACAGAGTGAGGGGGACAGAAGGAGGGGGGACAGAGAGATGGTGACTGGGAGGGGGCAGAGAGAGGGGGACAGAGAGAGGGGGGGACAGAGAGAGGGGGTCAAAGAGAGAGGGGGTCAAAGAGAGAGGGGGACAGAGAGAGGGGGACAGAGAGAGGGGGACAGAGAGAGGGGGACAGAGAGAGGGGGGACAGAGAGAGGGGGGACAGAGAGAGGGGGGACAGAGAGAGGGGACAGAGAGAGAGGGGACAGAGAGAGAGGGGACAGAGAGAGAGGGGGACAGAGAGAGAGGGGGCAGAGAGAGAGGGCGACAGAGAGAGAGGGGGCAGAGAGAAGGTACAGAGAGAAAGGGGCACAGAGAGTGTGGGTGATAGATGGGGTCAGATAGAGGGGACGGAAAGAGGGGGAGGTAGAGGGGGACAGAGAGAACAGGACAGAGAGAGGGGGTCAGAGAGAGGGGGAACAGAGAGAGTGGGGGACAGAGAGAGTGGGGGACAGAGAGAGGGGCTACAGAGAGAGGGGGGACAGAGAGGGTGGTTCAGAGAGAGGGGACAGACCGAGGGGGACAGAGAGAGGGGGACAGAGGGAGGGGGACAGAGGGAGGGGGACAGAGGGAGGGGGGGCAGAGAGATGGTGACTGGGAGGGGGCAGAGAGAGGGGGACAGAGAGGGGGGGACAGAGAGGGGGGGACAGAGAGAGGGGGACAGAGAGAGGGGGACAGAGGGAGGGGGACAGAGGGAGGGGGACAGAGGGAGGGGGACAGAGGGAGGGAGGACAGAGGGAGGGGGACAGAGGGAGGGAGGACAGAGAGACGGTGACAGAGAGGGCGACAGAGAGAGGGGGACAGTGAGGGGTGGACAGAGATAGGGTGAAAGAGAGAGGGTGAAAGAGACAGGGGGACAGAGAGAGGGGGGACAGAGAGAGTGGGGACAGAGAGAGTGGGGACAGAGAGAGCGGGGGACAGAGAGCGGGGGACAGAGAGCGGGGGACAGAGAGCGGGGACAGAGAGAGAGGGGGACAGAGAGATGGGGACAGAGAGATGGGGACAGAGAGGTGGGGACAGAGAGGGGGGGACAGAGAGGGGGGGACAGAGAGGGGGGGACAGAGAGAGGTGGTCAGAGAGAGGGGGACAGAGAGAGGGGGACAGATAGAGGGGGACAGAGAGAGGGGACAGAGAGAGAGGGGGACAGAGAGAGAGGGGGACAGAGAGAGGGGGACAGAGAGAGAGGGGGACAGAGAGAGGGGGACAGAGAGAGGGGGACAGAGAGAGGGGGACAGAGAGAGGGGGACAGAGAGAGAGGGGGACAGAGAGAGGGGGACAGAGAGGGGGGGACAGAGAGGGGGGGACAGAGAGGGGGGGACAGAGAGGGGGGGGACAGAGAGGGGGGACAAAGAGAGAGGGGGACAGAGAGAGGGGGGGACAGAGAGAGGGGGGGGACAGAGAGAGGGGGACAGAGAGAGGGGGGGACAGAGAGAGGGGGACAGGGAGAGGGGGACAGGGAGAGGGGGACAGGGAGAGGGGGGACAGAGAGAGGGGGCAGAGAGAGAGAGGGACAGAGAGAGAGAGGGACAGAGAGAGGGGGACAGAGAGAGAGAGGGGGACAGAGAGAGAGGGGGACAGAGAGAGGGGGACAGAGAGAGGGGGACAGAGAGAGGGGGACAGAAAGAGGGGGGACAGAGAGAGGGGGCAGAAAGAGGGGGTCAGAGAGAGAGAGGGACAGAGAGAGGGGGACAGAGAGAGGGGGACAGAGAGAGAGGGGGACAGAGAGAGAGGGGGACAGAGAGAGAGGGGGACAGAGAGAGAGAGGGACAGAGAGAGGGGGACAGAGAGAGAGGGACAGAGAGAGGGGGACAGAGAGAGGGGGACAGAGAGAGCAGGGACAGAGAGAGGGGGGACAGAGAGAGGGGGGACAGAGAGAGGGGGACAGAGAGAGGGGGGACAGAGAGAGGGGGGACAGAGAGAGGGGGGACAGAGAGAGGGGGGACAGAGAGAGGGGGGACAGAGAGAGAGGGGGACAGAGAGAGAGGGGGACAGAGAGAGAGGGGGCAGAGAGAAGGTACAGAGAGAAAGGGGCACAGAGAGTGTGGGTGATAGATGGGGTCAGATAGAGGGGACGGAAAGAGGGGGAGGTAGAGGGGGACAGAGAGAGCAGGTCAGAGAGAGGGGGACAGAGAGAGGGGGTCAGAGAGAGGGGGAACAGAGAGAGGGGGAACAGAGAGAGTGGGGGACAGAGAGAGTGGGGGACAGAGAGAGGGGCTACAGAGAGAGGGGGGACAGAGAGGGTGGTTCAGAGAGAGGGGACAGACCGAGGGGGACAGAGAGAGGAGGACAGAGCGAGGGGGACAGAGGGAGGGGGGGCAGAGAGATGGTGACTGGGATGGGGCAGAGAGAGGGGGACAGAGAGGGGGGGACAGAGGGAGGGGGACAGACCGAGGGAGGACAGAGAGACGGTGACAGAGAGGGCGACAGAGAGAGGGGGACAGAGAGGGGTGGACAGAGATAGGGTGAAAGAGAGAGGGTGAAAGAGACAGGGGGACAGAGAGAGGGGGGACAGAGAGAGGGGGGACAGAGAGAGGGGGACAGAGAGCGGGGGACAGAGAGCGGGGGACAGAGAGCGGGGACAGAGAGAGGGGGACAGAGAGAGGGGGACAGAGAGAGGGGGACAGAGAGAGGGTCAGAGAGAGGGGGACAGTTGGGGTCGTGCGGTACAGAAAGGGAGAGGACAGAGAGTGGAGGGAGAGGGGGGACAGTAAGAGATGGGAACAGAGAGAGCATGGGGACAAAGAGACGTGGATGGGGGGGCAGAAAGGGGGCAGAAAGAGGGGGACAGAGGGAGGGGGGACCGAGAGAGCGAGAGACAGGGGGGTCATAGTGAGGGGGGAAAGAGAGTGGGGGCACAGAGAGTGGGTGACAGAGTGGGGGAGAGGGAGGGGGAGAGAGAGGGCTACAGAGAGAGTGGGACAGAGAGAGGGGACAGAGAGAGGGGGACAGAGAGAGGGGGACAGAGAGAGGGGGACAGAGAGAGGGGGACAGAGAGAGGGGGCAGAAAGAGGGGGACAGAGAGAGGGGGACAGAGAGAGAGGGGGACAGAGAGAGGGGGACAGAGAGAGGGGGGGACAGAGAGAGAGGGGGACAGAGAGAGAGGGGGACAGAGAGGGGGGACAGAGAGAGTGGGACAGAAAGAGGGGGACAGAGGGACGCGGGGACAGAGAGAAGGGGACAGAGTGAGCGGGGACAGAGAGAGGGGGACAGAAAGAGAGGGGGACAGAGAGAGGGGGACAGAAAGAGTGGGACAGAAAGAGTGGGACAGAGTGAGCGGGGACAGAGAGACGGTGACAGAGAGGGGGCAGAGAGAGTGGGACAGAGTGTGGGGGACTGAGAGAGGGGGGACAGAGTTTGGGAGAGAGAGTCCGTCAGAGAGAGGGGGACAGAGAGCCGGGGACAGAGACTGGGGGACAGAGAGAGGGGGATGGACTGAGTGGGGAACGGGGGGGAGGGGTGGACGGAGAGGGAGTGGACAGAGAGCGAGAGATAGAGAGGGGGGACAGAGAGAGAGAGTGAACAGAGAGAGTGGGACAGAGAGAGGGGGACAGCGAGAAGGAGGGACAGAGAGACGGGGACAGAGAGAGAGGGGGACAGAGAGGGACAGAGAGAGAGAGGGACAGAGGGGGGGACAGAGAGGGGGGGCAGAGAGAGGGGGACAGAGAGAGTGGGCAGAGAGAGAGGGGGACAGAAAGAGGGGGACGGAGAGAGATGGGGACAGAGAGAGATGGGGACAGAGAGAGAGGGGGACAGAGAGAGAGGGGGACAGAGAGAGAGGGGGACAGAGAGGGGGTACAGAGAGAGGGTGACAGAGAGAGGGGGACAGAGAGAGTGGGCAGAGAGAGGGAGGGACAGAAAGAGGGGGACAGAGAGAGATGGGGACAGAGAGAGATGGGGACAGAGAGAGAGGGGGACAGAGAGAGAGGGGGACAGAGAGAGAGGGGGACAGAGAGAGAGGGGGACAGAGAGGGGGTGACAGAGAGGGGGGGACAGAGAGAGGGGGACAGAGAGGGGGGAACAGAGAGAGTGGGACTGAAAGAGGGGGACAGAGGGACGCGGGGACACAGAGTGAGGGGCAGAGAGTGGGCGACAGAGAGAGGGTCACATTGAGTGAAGGAGTTAGAGGGGGTCAATGAGAGGAGGGGACAGAGTGTGGGGGACAGAAATTGGGGGTTAGAGAGAGGGGGACAGAGAGTGGGGGACAGAGAGTGGTGGACAGAGAGTGGGGGTCAGAAAGAGGGGGACAGAGAAAGAGGGGGACAGCGAGTTGGCAGGGAGAGAGGGACAGAGAGAGAGGGGGCAGAGAGAGGGGGGACAGAGAGAGGGGGGACAGAGATAGGGGGGACAGAGATAGGGGGGACAGAGATAGGGGGGACAGAGATAGGGGGGACAGAGAGAGGGAACAGAGAGAGAGGGGACAGAGTGCGGGGACAGAGAGAGAGGGGGCAGAGAGAAGGTACAGAGAGAGAGAGGGGCACAGAGAGTGTGGGTGATAGATGGGGTCAGATAGAGGGGACGGAAAGAGGGGGAGGTAGAGGGGGACAGAGAGAGCAGGACAGAGAGGGGGAGATACAGGGGGTCAGAGGTAGGGGCGACAGTGATTGGGGGACAGAGAGGGGGTACAGTGTGGGAGAGAGAGGGGGGCAGAGAGAGGGGGACAGAGAGGGGTACAGTGTGTGGGAGAGAGAGGGGGGCACAGAGAGAGGGGGACAGAGAGAGTGGGACAGAAAGAGGGCGACAGAGAGAGTGGGACAGAAAGAGGGGGACAGCGGGACACGGGGACAGAGAGAACGGGACAGAGTGCCCGGGGACAGAGAGGGGTGACAGAGAGAGGGGGACAGAGAGATGGGGACAGAGAGGGAGGACAGAGAGGGGGGGGGGAGACAGAGAGAGATGGGAACAGAGAGAGAGGTGGACAGAGAGAGCGCGACAGAGAGACGGTGACAGATATGGCGACAGAGAGAGGGGGACAGAGAGAGGGGTCAGAGAGAGGGGTACAGAGAGAGAGGGGGTCAGAGAGAGGGGGGAACAGAGAGAGTGGGGGACAGAGAGGGAGGTACAGAGAGAGGGGGACAGACGGAGGGGGACAGAGTGAGGGGGACAGAAGGAGGGGGGACAGAGAGATGGTGACTGGGAGGGGGCAGAGAGAGGGGGACAGAGAGGGGGGGACAGAGAGAGGGGGACAGAGAGAGGGGGACAGAGAGAGGGGGGCAGAGAGAGGGGGGCAGAGAGAGGGGGGACAGAGAGAGGGGGACAGAGAGAGGGGGACAGAGAGAGGGGGACAGAGAGAGGGGGACAGAGAGAGGGGGACAGAGGGAGGGGGACAGAGGGAGGGGGAAAGACCGAGTGAGTACAGAGAGATGGTGACGGAGAGGGGGCAGAGAGCGGGCGACAGAGAGGGGTGGACGGGTGAACAGAGAGATGGTGACTGACAGGGGGCAGAGAGAGGGGTACAGAGAGGGGGGGACAGAGGTTTGGTACAGAGAGAGGGTGGACTGAGAGAGGGGGCAGAGAGACAGTGACAGAGAGGGGGCAGAGAGAGGGCGATAGAGATGGGGGGACAGAGAGCGGGGAACAAAGCGAGGGGGCAGAGAGAGTGGGGCAGTGAGAGAGAGGGACAGAGAGAGAAGGGTTTCAGAGGGGGGGCAGAGAGAGGGGGTCAGAATGAGGGAGACAGAGAAAGTGGGAGCAGAGAGAGAGGGAACAGAGCGAGGGGGCCGAGAGAGGGGGGCAGAGAGAGAGAGGGATAGAGAGAGGGGGACAGAGAGAGAGGGGACAGAGAGAGGGGACAGGGGGGACCAGAGTGGGGGGGGGCAGAGAGAGGGAGAACAGAGGGAGGGGGACAGAGGGAGGGAGACAGATGGAGGGTACAGAGTGGGGGAGAGAGAGGGGCAGAGAGAGGGTGATAGAGATGGGGGACAGAGAGCGGGGAACAGAGCGAGGGGGCAGAGAGAGGGGGCAGAGAGAGAGAGGGATAGAGAGAGAGGGGGACAGAGAGAGAGGGGACAGAGAGAGAGAGGACAGAGGGAGGGGGACAGAGGGAGGGGGACAGAGGGAGGGGGACAGAGAGGGGGGGACACAGAGAGGGAGAACAGAGGGAGGGGGACAGAGGGAGGGGGACAGAGGGAGGGGGACAGATGGAGGGTACAGAGTGGGGGAGAGAGAGAGGGGGACAGAGAGAGGGGACAGAGGGGGGACACCGTGGGGGGGAACAGAGGGGGGAGAGAGAGGGGCAGAGAGAGGGCGATAGAGATGGGGGGACAGAGAGCGGGGAACAGTGCGAGGGGGCAGAGAGAGAGGGGGCAGAGAGAGAGGGGGACAGAGAGAGAGGGGGACAGAGAGAGAGGGGGACAGAGAGAGAGGGGGACAGAGAGAGGGTAACAGAGGGGGGACACAGAGGAGGGGAACAGAGGGGGGAACAGAGAGAGGGGGACTGAGACAGGGGGACAGAGAGAGGGTGACAGAGAGAGGGGGACAGAGAGAGGGGGACAGAGAGAGGGGGACAGAGAGAGGGGGACAGAGAGAGGGGACAGAGGGGGGACACCGTGGGGGGGAACAGAGGGGGGAACAGAGAGAGGGGGACTGACAGGGGGCACAGAGAGAGAGGGTGACAGGGAGAGAGGGGACAGAGGGAGGGACGGGGAGACTGAGGGGGGAACAGAGAGAGGGGGCCAGAGAGAGGTGGGACAGAGTGAGGGGCAACAGAGAGAGGGGGCAGAAAGAGGGGGGACAGAGAGAGAGAGGGGACAGAGAGGAGGCAGAGAGAGGGTGACAAAGAGAGGGGACAGTCAGGGCAGGACAGATAGAGAGGGGGACAGAGGGAGGGGGGACAGAGGGGGGACACCGTGGTGGGGAACAGAGGGGGGAGAGAGAGGGGCAGAGAGAGGGCGATAGAGATGGGGGGACAGAGAGTGGGGAACAGTGCGAGCGGGCAGAGAGAGGGGGCAGAGAGAGAGAGGGACAGAGAGAGAGGGGGACAGAGTGAGAGGGGGACAGAGAGAGAGGGGGACAGAGAGAGAGGGGGACAGAGAGAGAGGGGGACAGAGAGAGGGGGACAGAGAGAGGGGGACAGAGAGAGGGGGACAGAGAGATGGGGACAGAGAGGGAGGACAGAGAGGGGGGGGAGACAGAGAGAGATGGGAACAGAGAGAGAGGTGGACAGAGAGAGCGCGACAGAGAGACGGTGACAGATATGGCGACAGAGAGAGGGGGACAGAGAGAGGGGTCAGAGAGAGGGGTACAGAGAGAGAGGGGGTCAGAGAGAGGGGGGAACAGAGAGAGTGGGGGACAGAGAGGGAGGTACAGAGAGAGGGGGACAGACGGAGGGGGACAGAGTGAGGGGGACAGAAGGAGGGGGGACAGAGAGATGGTGACTGGGAGGGGGCAGAGAGAGGGGGACAGAGAGGGGGGGACAGAGAGAGGGGGACAGAGAGAGGGGGACAGAGAGAGGGGGGCAGAGAGAGGGGGGCAGAGAGAGGGGGGACAGAGAGAGGGGGGACAGAGAGAGGGGGACAGAGAGAGGGGGACAGCGAGAGGGGGACAGAGAGAGGGGGACAGAGGGAGGGGGAAAGACCGAGTGAGTACAGAGAGATGGTGACGGAGAGGGGGCAGAGAGCGGGCGACAGAGAGGGGTGGACGGGTGAACAGAGAGATGGTGACTGACAGGGGGCAGAGAGAGGGCTACAGAGAGGGGGGGACAGAGGTTTGGTACAGAGAGAGGGTGGACTGAGAGAGGGGGCAGAGAGACAGTGACAGAGAGGGGGCAGAGAGAGGGCGATAGAGATGGGGGGACAGAGAGCGGGGAACAAAGCGAGGGGGCAGAGAGAGTGGGGCAGTGAGAGAGAGGGACAGAGAGAGAGGGTTTCAGAGGGGGGGCAGAGAGAGGGGGTCAGAATGAGGGAGACAGAGAAAGTGGGAGCAGAGAGAGAGGGAACAGAGCGAGGGGGCCGAGAGAGGGGGGCAGAGAGAGAGAGGGATAGAGAGAGGGGGACAGAGAGAGAGGGGACAGAGAGAGGGGACAGGGGGGACCAGAGTGGGGGGGCAGAGAGAGGGAGAACAGAGGGAGGGGGACAGAGGGAGGGAGACAGATGGAGGGTACAGAGTGGGGGAGAGAGAGGGGCAGAGAGAGGGTGATAGAGATGGGGGACAGAGAGCGGGGAACAGAGCGAGGGGGCAGAGAGAGGGGGCAGAGAGAGAGAGGGATAGAGAGAGAGGGGGACAGAGAGAGAGGGGACAGAGAGAGAGAGGACAGAGGGGGGGGGGCGGGGGAGACCAGAGTGGGGGGGGCAGAGAGAAGGGGACAGAGAGGGGGGACAGAGAGGGGGGGACACAGAGAGGGAGAACAGAGGGAGGGGGACAGAGGGAGGGGGACAGAGGGAGGGGGACAGAGGGAGGGTACAGAGTGGGGGAGAGAGAGAGGGGGACAGAGAGAGGGGACAGAGGGGGGACACCGTGGGGGGGAACAGAGGGGGGAGAGAGAGGGGCAGAGAGAGGGCGATAGAGATGGGGGGACAGAGAGCGGGGAACAGTGCGAGGGGGCAGAGAGAGAGGGGGACAGAGAGAGAGGGGGACAGAGAGAGAGGGGGACAGAGAGAGAGGGGGACAGAGAGAGGGTAACAGAGGGGGGACACAGAGGAGGGGAACAGAGGGGGGAACAGAGAGAGGGGGACTGAGACAGGGGGACAGAGAGAGGGTGACAGAGAGAGGGGGACAGAGAGAGGGGGACAGAGAGAGGGGGACAGAGAGGGGACAGAGGGGGGACACCGTGGGGGGGGAACAGAGGGGGGAACAGAGAGAGGGGGACTGAGAGGGGGCACAGAGAGAGAGGGTGACAGGGAGAGAGGGGACAGAGGGAGGGACGGGGGGACTGAGGGGGGAACAGAGAGAGGGGGACAGAGAGAGGTGGGACAGAGTGAGGGGCAACAGAGAGAGGGGGCAGAAAGAGGGGGGACAGAGAGAGAGAGGGGACAGAGAGGAGGCAGAGAGAGGGTGACAAAGAGAGGGGACAGTCAGGGCAGGACAGATAGAGAGGGGGACAGAGGGAGGGGGGACAGAGGGGGGACACCGTGGTGGGGAACAGAGGGGGGAGAGAGAGGGGCAGAGAGAGGGCGATAGAGATGGGGGGACAGAGAGTGGGGAACAGTGCGAGCGGGCAGAGAGAGGGGGCAGAGAGAGAGAGGGACAGAGAGAGAGGGGGACAGAGAGAGAGGGGGACAGAGAGAGAGGGGGACAGAGAGAGAGGGGGACAGAGAGAGAGGGGGACAGAGAGAGGGGGACAGAGAGAGGGGGACAGAGAGAGGGGGACAGAGAGAGGGGGACAGAGAGAGGGGACAGAGAGAGGGGGACAGAGAGAGGGGGACAGAGAGAGGGGACAGAGGGGGGACACCGTGGGGGGGAACAGAGGGGGGAACAGAGAGAGGGGGACTGAGAGGGGGCACAGAGAGAGAGGGTGACAGGGAGAGAGGGGACAGAGGGAGGGACGGGGGGACTGAGGGGGGAACAGAGAGAGGGGGCCAGAGAGAGGTGGGACAGAGTGAGGGGCAACAGAGAGAGGGGGCAGAAAGAGGGGGGACAGAGAGAGAGAGGGGACAGAGAGGAGGCAGAGAGAGGGCGACAAAGAGAGGGGACAGTCAGGGCAGGACAGATAGAGAGGGGGACAGAGGGAGGGGGGACAGAGGGAGGGGACAGAGCGAGAGGTGACAGAGGGAGAGGCGACAGACAGATGGTGACTGAGTGGGGGCAGAGAGAAGGCGACAGAGGGGGGTGCAGAGAGAGGAGGGACAGAGAGAGGGGGACAGAGAGAGGGAGAACAGAGAGAGGGGGGACAGAGAGAGAGGGGGTACAGAGAGAGAGGGGGACAGAGAGGGGGGTACAGAGCGGGGGGCAGAGAGAGGGGGGTCGGAGAGGGGGGACAGAAAGTGGGTACAGAGAGAGGGGGACAGAGAGAGGGGGGGCAGAGAGAGGGTGAAAGCGAGTGGGGGACAGAGGGAGAGGGGGCAGAGAGAGGGGGGCTGAAAGAGGGGGTCAGAGAGAGGGGGGCAGTGGGGGGGCACAGAGAGGGTGAAAGAGAGAGGGGAACAGTTTGAGAGGGGGCAGAGAGGGGGGACAGAGAGAGGGGGGACAGAGAGAGGGGGCAGAGAGAGGGTGAAAGAGAGAGGGGACAGAGGGAGAGGGGGCAGAGAGAGGGGGGCAGAGAGAGGGGGGCAGAGAGAGGGGGACAGAGAGAGGGTGAAAGAGAGAGGGGGACAGAGGGAGAGGGGACAGAGAAAGGGGGGCAGAGAGAGGGGACAGGGAGAGGGGGACAGAGGGAGGGGTGACAGAGGGAGGGGGACAGAGGGAGGTGGGACAGATAGACGTTGACAGAGAGCGGGCAGAGAAAAGGGGACAGAGAGAGGGGGACAGAGAGAGGGAGAACAGAGAGAGGGAGAACAGAGAGAGGGAGAACAGAGAGAGGGGATACAGACAGAGGGGATACAGAGAGAGGGGGTACAGAGAGAGAGGGGGTACAGAGAGAGAGGGGGACTGAGAGGGGGGTACAGAGCAGGGGCAGAGAGAGGGGGGTCGGAGACGGGGGACAGAATGTGGGTACAGAGAGAGGGGGACAGAGAGAGGGGGGGCAGAGAGAGGGTGAAAGCGAGAGGGGGACAGAGGGAGAGGGGGCAGAGAGAGGGGGGCTGAAAGAGGGGGTCAGAGAGAGGGGGGCAGAGGGGGGGCACAGAGAGGGTGAAAGAGAGAGGGGGACAGAGGGAGGGGGCAGAGAGAGGGTGAAAGAGAGAGGGGACAGAGGGAGAGGGGGCAGAGAGAGGGGGACAGAGAGAGGGGGACAGAGAGAGGGGGGCAGAGAGAGGGTGAAAGAGAGAGGGGGAAAGAGAGAGGGGGACAGAGGGAGAGGGGACAGAGGGAGAGGGGACAGAGGGAGAGGGGACAGAGGGAGAGGGGACAGAGAAAGGGGGGCAGAGAGAGGGGACAGAGAGACGGTGACAGAGAGGAGGCAGAGAGAAGGGGACAGAGAGAGGGGGACAGAGAGAGGGGGGGCAGAGAGAGGGGGTACAGAGAGAGGGGGTACAGAGAGAGGGGGTACAGAGAGAGAGGGGGTACAGAGAGAGAGGGGGTACAGAGAGAGGGGGACAGAGAGGGGGTTACAGAGCAGGGGGCAGAGAGAGGGGGGTCGGAGACGGGGGACAGAATGTGGGTACAGAGAGAGGGGGACAGAGAGAGGGGGGGCAGAGAGAGGGTGAAAGCGAGAGGGGGACAGAGGGAGAGGGGGCAGAGAGAGGGGGGCTGAAAGAGGGGGTCAGAGAGAGGGGGGCAGAGGGGGGCACAGAGAGGGTGAAAGAGAGAGGGGGACAGAGGGAGGGGGCAGAGAGAGGGTGAAAGAGAGAGGGGACAGAGGGAGAGGGGGCAGAGAGAGGGGGGACAGAGAGAGGGGGCAGAGAGAGGGTGAAAGAGAGAGGGGACAGAGGGAGAGGGGGCAGAGAGAGGGGGGCAGAGAGAGGGTGAAAGAGAGAGGGGGACAGAGGGAGAGGGGACAGAGAAAGGGGGGCAGAGAGAGGGGACAGAGAGAGGGGACAGAGAGAGGGGGACAGAGGGAGGGGTGACAGAGGGAGGGGTGACAGAGGGAGGGGTGACAGAGGGAGGGGGACAGAGGGAGGGGGACAGAGGGAGGGGGACAGAGGGAGGGGGACAGAGGGAGGTGGGACAGAGGGAGGTGGGACAGAGAGCGGGCAGAGAGAGGGGGACAGAGAGCAGGGGGACAGAGAAACGGGGACAGAGAGAGGGGTGCAGAGAGACGGTGACAGTGAGGGGGCATAGAGAGAACGACAATGAGAGGGGACAGTGAGGGGGGACAGAAAGAATGGTACAGAGGGAGGGGGGCAGAGGGAGGGGGGCAGAGGGAGGGGTGCAGAGGGAGGGGGGACAGAGAGAGGGCGACAGAGAGAGGGGGTCAGAGAGCGGGGGAGAGAGAAGGGGCAGAGAGAGTGCGAAAGAGAGAGGGGGGCAGAGAGATGCGGACAGAGGGGGGGACCGAGAGATGGGGACAGAGAGAGGGGGACAGAGGGAGGGGAGACAGAGGGACGGTGACAGAGAAGGGGCAGAGAGAGGTCGACAGAGAGAGAGGGGAGACAGATAGCGGGAGAGAGAAAGAGAGGGGGGAGAGAGGGGGATGAGAGAGAGGGGGGTGAGAGAGGGGATGGTAAGAGAGGGTGTGAGAGTGGGGAGAGATAGGTGGAGAAAAAGGGGGGAGAGAGAGGGGGAGCGAGAGAGTGGGGGAGAGTGGCTGGACAGAAAGCGTGTAGAGAGGGTGGAGAGACAGGGTAGAGAGAGGTTGGGGGTAAGAGGGGAGAGAGAGGGGAGGAGAGAGAGAGGGGAGTGAGAGAAGGATGAGAAAGAGGGGATGAAGGAGTTGGTGTGAGATAGAGGGTGTGTTTGAGAGAGAGTCGGTGTGAGAGAGAGAGGGGTGAGAGAGAGAGAAGGGGTGTGAGAGAAGGGGTGTGAGAATTAGGGGTGGAGAGGGAGAGAGAGACGTAGGGTGAGAGCGAGAGAGTGGGGTGAGAGAGTGAGATGGGATGGAGAGAGTGGGGTTTGAGAGAGACAGAGGGAGATTGAGGGGAGAGAGGGGGGTGGGGGTGAGAAGGGGTTTAGAGAGAAGGGTTGATTGAGAGAGAAAAAGTGGGGGGTAAGAGAGAGAGTGGAGAGAGAAGGAGAGGGTGTGAGAGAGAGAGTGGGTGAGAGAGAGGGGGTGAGCGAGAGGGGTGAGGGGGGAGGGGTTAGAGAGAGAGCGCGGGGTAAGAGAGAAAGTGGGTGAGAGAGGGAGGGGGTGAGAGGGAGGAGGGGTGAGAGGGGAGACAGAGAGAGGGATAAGCGAGAGGGGATGAGAGTGTGAGGGGGGTTGAGAGAGGGGGTGGTGAGAGGGGGCGGTTAGACACAGAGGGAGTGAGAGAGAGGTGTGAGAGAGAGGGTGTGAGAGACAAAGGGTGATTGAGAGAGAGAAAGTGGGGAGGGCGTAAGAGAGAGAGTGGAGTGAGAAAGAGGGTGTGAGAGAGAGTGGTTGAGAGAGGGGGGTGAGAGAGAGGAGGAGAGAGAGAGGAGGAGAGAGAGGGGGAGGGGGGAGAGAGAGGGGGGAAAGAGAGTGGGGGAGAGAGAGGGGGAGAGAGGGGGCTGAGAGAGAGAGGTGATGAGAGAGAGGGGATGAGAGAGAGGGGATGAGAGAGAGGAAGTGAGAGGGGGGGTGAGAAACAGGGGTGTGAGAGAGAAGGGGTGTGAGAGAGAAGGGATGTGAGAGAGAAGGTGTGTGAGGCAGAGGGGGTGGGAAAGAGAGAGCGACGTGGGCTAAGAGAGAGAGAGGGGTGAGAGAGTGAGATGGGAGTGAGAGAGAGGGGTTGTGAGAGACAGGGGGAGAGAAAGGATAGAGAATGGGAGGCAAGAGAGGGGGTAGAGAGAAGGGGAGAGAGAGGGAAGAGAGAGGGGGGGAGAGAGAGAGAGGGTGAGAGACCAGGGGGTGAGAGGGGGTGAGAGAGAGGCGATGAGAAAGAGAGAGAGTGAGTGAAAAAGTGAGTGTATAAGTGAGAAAGAGAGAGCTTGAGTGAGAAAGAGAGAGTGGGTGAAAGAGAGGGTGCGAGAGAGAGGTTGAGAGATAAGGGCTGATTGAGAGAGAGAGAAAGTGGGGAGAGGGTAAGAGAGAGTGGAGTTAGAAGGTGAGAGTGTGATTGAGAGAGTGGGTAAGAGAGAGTGGTGAGCGAGAGGGGTGAGAGGGGGAGGGGTTACAGAGAGCGCGTGGGGCAAGAGAGAAAGGATGTGAGAGGGAGTAAGAGAGAGGGGTGAGAGAGGGGATGAGAGAGAGAGAGGGGTGAGAGAGAGGGGTTGAGAAAGAGAGAGGGCGTGAGAGATTGAGGGTGTGAGAGAGTGAGGGGATGAGACAGTGAGGGGGGTTGAGAAAGGGGTGGTGAGAGAGAGATGGAGTGAGAGAGAAGGGGTGTGAGAGCGAGAAGAGGTGTGAGAGAGAAGGGGTGAGAGAGAGAAGGGGTGTAAGGAATAGGAAGTGGAGAGAGAGAGAGATGTGGGGTGAGAGCGAGAAAGTGGGGTGAGAGCGTGAGCTGGGATGGAGAGAGAGGGGGTGTGAGAGACAGAGGGAAATAGAGGGGGAGAGAGAGGGGGACAGAGAGAGGGGAGAGAAAGGGGGCAGAGAGAGGTGGAGAGAGAGGGGGCTGGGGGTGAGAAGGGGTTGAGAGAGAAGGGTTGATTGAGAGAGAAAAAGTGGGGGGTAAGAGAGAGAGTGGAGTGAGAAGGAGAGGGTATGAGAAAGAGAGTGGGTGAGCGAGAGGGGTGAGAGGGGGAGTGGTTAGAGAGAGAGAGGGCGGGGTAAGAGAGAAAGGGTGTGAGAGAGGGAGGGGGTGAGGAGGTGAGAGAGGGAGGAGAGGTGAGAGGGGGTGAAAGAGAGAGGGGTGAGAAAGAGGGGATGAGAGAGTGAGGGGGGTTGAGAGAGGGGATGGTGAGAGTGGGGTGAGAGACACAAGGAGTGAGAGAGGGGTGAGAGAGGGGATAAGAGACAATGGGTGATTGAGAGAGAGAAAGTGGGGAGGGGTTAAGAGAGAGAGTGGAGTGAGAAGGAGAGGGTGTGATTGAGAGAGTGGGTGAGAGAGAGGGGTGAGAGAGTGGGGGAGGGGTTAGAGAGAGCGCGGGGTAAGAGAGAGAGTGGGTGAGAGAGAGGGGTGAGAGAGCGAGGGGGAGAGAGAGGGGGTGAGAGAGAGAGGGGTGAGAGAGAAGGGGGTGGGTGAGAGAGCGAGGGGGAGAGAGAGGGGGTGAGAGAGAGGGGGGTGAGAGAGAGGTGTTGAGAGAGAGAGGTTGAGAGAGGGAGTTGAAAGGGAGAGGGGGTGAGAGACAGGGGTTGAAAGAGATGGGGGAAAAGGGGTGAGTGAGAGAGAGACGTGGGCTAAGAGAAAGAGAGTGGGGTGAGAGAGTGAGCTGGGAGTGAGAGAGAGGGGTGTGAGAGACAGGGGAGAGAGGGGGTAGAGAGTGGGGGCAAGACAGGGGGTGGAGAGAAGGGAGAGAGAGGGGGAGAGAGGGCGTGAGAGAGGGGGTGAGAAAGAGAGACAGTGAGTGAAAAAGAGAGAGTGTAAGTGAGAGAGAGCGTGAGTGTGAAAGAGAGAGGGGGTGAGAGAGCGAGGGGTGAGAGAGCGAGGGGTGAGAGAGCGAGGGGTGAGAGAGAAAGTGGGGAGACGGTAAGAGAGAGCGCGGGGTTGAGATAGAGAGGGGTTGAGAGAGAGAAGGGGATAAGAGAGAGAGAGAAGGGGAGTGAGAGACAGAGTGGAGTGAGAGAGAGGGGAATGAGAGAGAGGGGGGTGAGAGAGAGGGGTGTGTGTAAGGGGTGGTGTAATTTTTAAATCATTAACTGCTGTAGTAAGCACATAGTAAGTACAAAGCCACCATTTTAGTCTTCTCTACCCTGTAGTAAGCACGAGCAGACACTCCCCCAGATTTTCATGAATGGAACAATGGAAACAGCTTTCCTCGTGGCTGAGGGACCGCCCACAACCACGGCTGTACGTCATCATCCATATAAGGGAGAAGCGGGGAACTCGAACACTGATTGGCTGGGTGAATAACCAAATAATCTCATCCATCAGGAGGACAGTGGGGAACTTTAACACTCATTGGCTGAGACAGTAGAAGGCCCAGCCCACTCCTACATGTATATAACGTGCGGGGATTACAATCTGTGTGTGTGCCTCATGGGAAGCCATTGAGGTAACACCCTGTTCTGCAGAACTGAATAAATAGTTTTGGACGAACTCCTCCGTGTCTTTGTTCTTGGGAAGGGAAGCAGAGTGCCTGATGGGGGGGTCGCAGAGTCCCCTATCTTGCACAATTGGGGGCTCGTCCGGGATGAAATAATTATTGCCGGGGCTCTCTTCGGCTCGTGGATCAAGTCTGATACAAAAAGACGCGTCTGGTATATATTTATACTGCTCACTGGATCGGCTTGGTCCGTCAGCCGTCGGCCAAGAGAGTGACCCGGCTCATTAAAATAATTTTGGATCTCGAGAAAAGGAACACACGGACGAGTGTTGGGACGACCGGTTAGTGACTATACACGGGGGTACACACATTTAAAAAGGCCAGACAACTCCGTGCACGGATCAAGGTAAGAGATTTTTTTTGTTCTTCCTTGTTGGCCACGTGGTTTTGACGGTCATCTGTGAGAACGCTTTAAGCGTTTAAGACCAGGACCGAAGATAAACCTCGGGAAATTGTGGTTTTGACGGTTATCTGTGAAAATGCTTTAGGCGTTTAAGACCAGGACTGAAGATAGACCATGGGAAATCAGACTTTTAGGTCCACTAAGGACAAGTCAGGGAGGACTGTAAATGGAAAAGAAATACCCCCCGATAGTCCACTAGGTCGGAAATTGAGTTTATGGACAGAAAGCAGTAGGACAAAGGACTTAAAGAAAGAGACCATGATAAAATATTGTTGTTTTATATGGACCAAAGAACCTATCCGCGCCCCCTCGGTAGTTTGGCCCGAGTATGGGTCTGATGAAGACTGGGTGTGTCAACTCCTAAATATATATATGTTAACAGAAAACAACCGTTTGACCCAGAAGAGAGCAAATACGCCGCCGCCTAGTTGGCGAGTGACTGCGGGGACCCCACGAGTCTCTATCCTCTGATTCCCCAAACAGACCCGAGAAAGCCCCAGAAGTCTTGGGACGTCCTCACCGACGGTTTGCCCCCTTCTGCCCCGCCCCCGTATGTACAACCCGCGCACGGCCAGGCGTCCAGCGCAGACCTCCCTCCTGCGTCGGATAATCCCGGTTCCCGGCAGGTCATGCTCAGTGAGGGAGAGCCTGCTGGGGGGGACACAGGAAGGGAAGAAGAGCCCACCCCAGGCATTAGGAGATCAGCCCGAATTGAGATGCGGAGAGATCAAGAAGAGAGATTGGATGCTGAGAGGGTTAACAATGTTGAACAGATGAACCCTTTACGAGAGGTGCCGTTTGGGAACGAACGGACCGGATTCGTAGTACAACCTTTAAATTCTGGGGATATCCGAGAACTCCGTAATGAACTACCCCGTCTACTGGACGACCCTGTCAGTGTGGGAACACAATTAGACCAATTTCTGGGGCCCAGTATATACACATGGGCCGAATTGCAGGCCATGATGAGAATACTATTTAATTACGATGAAATTGTCATGATCCGGAATTGTCATGATCATGAATTGGGATAGGGAGCATCAGGACGGCCCTCAGCGTGGAGAGCAGAAGTACCCCTTAGAGGACCCCCGGTGGGATCATAATGACGAGGAGGGACGGGCTAATATGACAGACCTCAGAAACCTTATAATCAGGGGAATCAAAACCTGCGTGCCTAAACAGCGGAATTTAGCGAAAGCATTCGAAGTTGGACAGAAAAAGGATGAATCCCCGAGTGAGTTTTTAGACCGTTTGCGGGAGTCCATACGAAAGTATTCAGGTTTAGACCCCGATGGGGAAATAGGCAAGGGCATGCTTAAGGTGCACTTTGTGACTAAGTCATGGCCTGACATTCAGAAGAAATTACAGAAAGTGGAGGAGTGGGCTGAAAAAGATGTTGCAGAATTATTACGGGAAGCACAGAAGGTGTACGTTCAGAGGGATGTAATAAGGGAGAAACAGAAGACAAAAATGATGGTGGCAGCCGTACGGGAAGCTTGTAAATCCACCGGAATGGGGGAAGAAGGTTATGGGATGGAAAGAGGAAGGTCGAGGAAAAGTTGGAGAGGGAGAGGAGCGAGACGAATAGAAGTGGGAGAGGAGGATCTTATGGAATCGAACGGCCTCAGGCGGCCGGATGTTACCATTGCGGGAAACTGGGACACTTCAAGAGGGATTGTCCCGATTTTAAAAGGGAGCGAGAAGGGATGTATGAAATGGAGCGCGAACAAATGGATTAGGGAAGTCAGGGGAGGATCGGAACACGGGCCTACCAAGAACCCCTGGTAAATTTACGGGTGGGCCCATTTAGACAAGATGTTACTTTCTTAGTTGACACAGGCGCCGGCAGGTCCTCAATCCCCCTCCATCCTAGGGGGGTTGGCTTCCAGGCTAAAACATTAAACATTTCAGGAGTAAAGGGTGGGGTTTTCAGTGCAAGAATATTTGAACCACAACCCTTGCGGCTGGAGGAGGAGGAGCTCTAAGTGGAACTCCTTCACCTCCCGCACCTTCCCTATGGGTTGTTGGGACGGGATTTAATAGTCCGTTTCGGACTACGAATAGAAGTGGGAGAAGAGGAAGATTTAGCCATTACCATGTCATACCTTAGTGAGTCCCGATTGACAGAGATAGACCCTAGGGTTTGGGTCGCCAAAGGGAACCGGGGGGGGCTCGCAATTCGACCTGAGGAAGTAAAATTAAAGCCCCAGAGCCCCGACGTCAGAGTGCACCAATACCCCATCTCTTGGGAAGGGAGGCAGGGCCTGAAGACAGTTACCAAATGCCTACCCCTCGCCCTGTTGCAAATTCGCACCCAGCCAAGACGGGATTTGGGTGTCTCCCCTTACGAAATGCTGTTTGGCCTCCCGTTCCATGGGCCGAAGGGAGAACCTCCCTTATTCGAGTCTCGGGACATGTTTGTGCAAAAATATGTGGTGGCTCTGGGGTCTGCTCTATCTCGTTTACGCCAACAGGGACTTTTGGCACAGACGCCGCCCCTCGAGTTTGCGGTGCACACCATCAAGCCGGGTCAGTGGGTCCTGATTAAAAGCTGGAAGCAACGCACCCTCGAACCAACTTGGGACGGTCCCTTCCTAGTACTTTTGACTACCGAAACGGCTGACCGCACGGCCGAAAAGGGCTGGACACATTATACTCAGATCAAGGGACCGGTGCCACAACCGACGGAGGACAAACAAACCTCTCTGACAGAGGCATCTAAGGAACAGAGACCCTGAGAACAGACTAATTGGACTTTGGCGAGTTTAAAGGACTGTGTCCTCCGGCCGGACACTAGTGTTGCAACAAAATGCAGTCAATCGTATTGTTAACTTGCTTTGTCATTATCCTTCGGCTGGGTCATAGTGTGCGTGTTACCCAATTCGGCCTCTGGGAAAAAAACAGGCAGAGGACCGTCGGTGGCTCTCCATCTCCGTTCCCGCCAACAAGCCAACACAGACACTTAGTTTAGACCTATATGGGTTGGTGCCCTGTGCGACTAAAAGTGAACTGAATCAGACTAAGCGTAACCTAGAGAGAGAAAGGGGATTCCAGGGTCAGACGTTAGTATTACAGTTGCATGGCAAAGAAGGCATCAATAGGCCTCCGGCCCCCGGGGTCCAGGCTATGGTGTCAATTGTCCGTGATCCCATCACCCCTGGGCGGAATTGTGAGCAGAATCAGTGCAATCCACTCTATCTGACCATAAAGACCTTGGGGAACAACGGGACGAGCCTTAATGGAACGATCCTGGGTATTAGGGTTGGGGGCCAGGCAGGACAGAAGGGGTTGCAGCTGTACTGCACAACCATCACGGTCATTGAAGCTGGGTCTGGGGCCTCATCCACCCCCGATGAGTAGGAAAAGGTTAGGATAATTGAGGTGATGGACTTGGAAAGGACCTTTGAAATAGAAACGGGATACGGGGAGGCGAACGCCTGGATGGAATGGGTCAAATATACGGTAAGGAGCATGAAAAAGAGTGATTGCTACGCGTGCACGGGTGCCCGTCCTAACCCTCAGGTGGTCCCATTCCCGCTGGGATGGGAGAAACATCCACAAGCCTTGGACTGCATGGTAAGGCTGTACCAGAACCGAGAGGCCTGGAACGACCCCACTTGTCGACCCTTAAGTTTGAAGTTTCCTCCCGTCAGGTCTAAAGGGGCGCCCCGCCCTCCGTCATTCACAGGGGTAACGGGTACGCACCAAGCCTGCGTCTCTCGGACGGGACCGCAATGGGACAATGATGTGGGGACATTTGACAAGTGCAGCGGATCAATTCGGCGGGTCAACGAAACTACCTGGGGCAGGAATTACTCCCACATTCATGTACCCAGGGCAGACCTCTGGTGGTACTGTGGTGGGAGGATTCTGCGACCGACCCTGCCCCAAAAATGGGCGGGCACTTGTGCAATCGTTCAATTGGCCATCCCATTCACCGTGGCATTCGAAAAACAAGAGCAACCCTGTTCCAGTAGAAGAACTAAGAGGGCTTTGGAGACCTCTTTTGATGATAATATATATTTAGATGTCATAGGGGTCCCCAGGGGTGTTCCTGATGAATACAAGGCTAGGAACCAGATAGCGGCGGGTTTTGAGTCGTCACTGTTCTGGTGGGTTACCATCAATAAGAACGTGGATTGGATTAATTATATTTACTACAATCAGCAGAGGTTCATTAATTATACTCGGGATGCAGTGAAGGGACTAGCAGAATGGCGTGGGAAAATAGGTTGGCCCTGGACATGATGTTGGCAGAGAAGGGGGGTGTTTGTGTCATGATAGGCACTCAGTGCTGCACTTTCATCCCCAACAACACAGCCCCTGATGGGTCCATCACCCGCGCCCTGGATGGGCTCACCACATTGGCGGATGAACTTGCCGAAAACTCGGGCATTGATTCTGGCCTCACGGGTTGGTTGGAAGCTTGGTTCAGTAAATGGAAGGGGGTGGTCGTTTCCTTTCTCGTCTCATGTATAGTGGTGGCAGGGGTACTAACTGCCCTCGGGTGTTGCATCATTCCCTGCGCCAGGGGGTTAACTCAGCGACTGATCGAAACCGCCCTTACTAAGAGGGATGTTCCTTATCGGCAGGTCGAAAGGATGAACCTCGAGATAGAACAGTCTGAATCCCTCTTGGGCGGGGGTAGCATTAGAGACGGGCAGCTTGATAAACAAGCTCGGGAGCTATTGGATGCCCTGGAGAAGAAACTCCCAGTTTGAAAATTACAAACTGTAAGAAAAGACACGGGGGATTTGTAGGGGGTGGTGTAATTTTTAAATCATTAACTGTTGTAGTAAGCACATAGTAAGTACAAAGCCACCATTTTAGTCTTCTCTACCTTGTAGTAAGCACGAGCAGACACTCCCCCAGATTTTCATGAATGGAACAATGGAAACAGCTTTCCTCGTGGCTGAGGGACCGCCCACAACCACGGCTGTACGTCATCATCCATATAAGGGAGAAGCGGGGAACTCGAACACTGATTGGCTGGGTGAATAACCAAATAATCTCATCCATCAGGAGGACAGTGGGGAACTTTAACACTCATTGGCTGAGACAGTAGAAGGCCCAGCCCACTCCTACATGTATATAACGTGCAGGGATTACAATCTGTGTGTGTGCCTCGTGGGAAGCCATTGAGGTAACACCCGGTTCTGCAGAATTGAATAAATAGTTTTGGACGAACTCCTCCGTGTCTTTGTTCTTGGGAAGGGAAGCAGAGTGCCTGATGGGGGGTCGCAGAGTCCCCTATCCTGCACATTTACTTGAGATTTCCTTTCTCTGATATCGGCCTCAGCCTTCCACATTTTATAAACGCTCCAATTTACAGGTTCTATTTTCCCCTTCCGTTTCTCCTACTCTCTCTCCTCCAACCGTGACCTCAGTACTTCCAACTGCCTTTTACTAAACCCACATTCCTTGATCCACAATTCTAACTACTTTTACAAACTCTGGGCCGTAATTATTTAACATATACTTGCATTATTGGTTGGCCATTCCAAGTCCTCTGTTAACCCTCTTTTTGGTTGGTCTTGCTGAAGCCTATTTTCAGCGTTATTAGAAAAGTGTTCAGCTCTTCACGTTGCCGTTATTTTTTAACATTTGACTTGCTTTACCTCTGGCGGTCTCCTCTCACATTAGGCGTGTCCGCCACAATCCCTTTTTTTGTAAACCAAGAAATCACGTACCTGGTATGTCTTTGGCGAGTCAAACTCAGCCAGTGTTGGTTCCAAGTCTAAAACCACCTTAAACCTGCTGTCTCTTAACCACTCTACAGACGGCAATCCTTTCCCTTGGGTTTTGCTCGAATACCGTGCGAGAGTTTACTGAAACCTCTTCCTGAATCATTTATTCTCTTAGAATGAGTCTCTACATAGGATTACTAAAGCGATGGCTCTTACCCCGACCCTATTCGATTCGAACCCCCAGCTCTGGCGCAATCCACAGATTTGCAGTCCTCTCACGCAAAGGGGCCACTTCAGTGCTCGAGATGGTGTGAAGGACCTTGAAGGCGCTGCCGCCTGCGCCTCCTGGGAATCTTCACAATCTTACCTAAACGCGGGATCCTGGATGAGCCCCCACGTTTACTGTCATGAAATTGAACTGACTGGACTCAGATGCTAGCAAGAGCAAATAAAAAGCTTTATTTTTAACCACTGCAGGGAACCAATACACTTGGCAAAAAAACGCCTTGGGTTCGGACCTGACCAAAATTCATATATTCCTGTTATACTATTCTTATCACACGCTCAAGGACAAGGGCTGTGAAATATTCGAGTTCTTATTTTCTCATTCCTTTGCCGTGAAATAACTGTCGTTATGTTTTTTTTTTCTTTTTTGCTGAATTCGACTGCTCGCCAGACCAGGTTGAATGTTTAAAATGTTCAGCAAAGACAAGCTGAGTCCTCGACTGCAGAATTCAACAAACTATTAGCAAAGCTCAGAAAAGTTTCAAATTTTTCATAGCATTCTCTTTCAGGTTTCACAGAAAATGTTAATTTTGTTAATTTTCCATTACACTGACAGAGGGGAAATCAGGATCTCAGCTGTGGATCAAATAATGATTGATAAATATTGCACACCACTTCCATAGTTATGTTTTCCACATTTCAATTTATATAGCTCCATATCAGGAGTGCATTTTAACAACCTATCCCTTTGCATATTTCGGCCTGTACAGAAAATCATTTTGTCTCTGAATTTTGTCTTGCATAAATGCATTTCATTAATATTGTCACTGTTAATACTTCATTGTAGTTGTATTCTTGTATCTGTTCTTCATATGAGTTATAAACAGTAACGTTCCAATGCTATTGATTGGGGAACATCATTGTTCCTCTGCCAGGACTGAACAGCCATGTCCCCGAATCCTCGCCATCTTCTCTCTTTTCCCCACAATATAAATGAAGTTCAGTAAGTGATACATCGTCACAGTTTCTTTACATCGATAACATCAACAACATGACCCACACCAACCCTCTCCGATTCGGGAATAACAATCTGAATATTGCAATGACTGATCTGCAGTTACAGGATTTGTTTCTCCATTTATGAGCAGAGAAGCATGTTTATGTTCTGTTAAACCTCTGGCATCATTTCTATATCCAAGGCAGACTAAATGATTACACACAATCAATCTTCCATCTTCAACATTCCTTCCTTCAGTCACACTCACATATCACACCCAGAATGCACGAATGTTCAAAGTTATTTTGAATTTTAATGAAATAGTATTGAACAGAAAGGGATGAACTGAGCTGTTTATTCAGCGTTTGTGATTATGTCAGTCTCCATGGATCCTTTGCGTCCCTAGAGAGTTTCTCTCTTCTATGAATAAGGAATGCTTTCAGTGTTTTATCCCATCGTATGAGCGTGAGGATCACCTACACCAGTAACAGGGAACTGCTGCTTCTGAGAGAGATCAGAAACTGATAGCATTAGACTAGAATGTTCCAACACTGGATCAGAATCTGTGAACATTAGACTGAAAATTTCCAACAATGGACAGAGGTTTATCCGATGGTCTTTTCTGGCTTTCTCAGCCTTGGATATCTTTAGCATCGCGGATTGAAGATGTACTGATCGTTATTCAAGCTAGTTACTATCCTATCCTTGCTATAGTTGGTGTTTCTGGTAAGTCACTCGAGCGGTCTAGTGAAACGGTCTGAACTGAATTGATGTTCATGATATGTAAATTTTGGAAAGGTGCTAGTCAACGTTTTCATTTCCAAAAAAAGATTCAATTCTTAGAAATTATAACTAGCAAATTACTCAATACAAATTTCTCACCAATATGTGAGGAAGAAACAGACTGTTCTCAATTTCCTTGATTAATTTTCTCCTGCACAGTTTACATCTCCATACCCTCCGCACTCACCAGTCATTTCCAGTACCACCATTATGAATTCCAATCTACTCCTCAGTCTCAGTGCAACTCCTAAATAAACCATACTTTGTGCAGTTGTTAATTCCGGATACAGCTGTTTCAAGGCTCTTCTTACTCCAAGTCCATTGCAAAATAATTGCACTTGAGATGTTTAACTTGTTCTCGGTACAAAATCTGAAAGATGGGAAGACAGTGTATGGTGTCACACCATTGCTAGTAATCTAGAGCCACAGAATAATAATCTGTTGATATCGGCTTGCCTCATGCTCATTAGAGAAAGCAGTGGGTCATCCTTCCCTGGTCAGGTCTCTATGCGACTGCAAACCCACAGCACTGTGTTTTACTATTTACTGTGATGTGGAACACCTGAACTAACAATTCAGTTCAAGATAGGCATAAGATGCTGGCCTGATCAGGTCTGCAGACATCCCGTGATGGCAGATCAAAAGGAAAGATACCTCCCTTCCTCTGCCTCTATCCTAAATTCCTGCAGCTGATTCCCATTCAGGTAGGTGGCCATTCACTGTTTTAGATGGATTCTTTGTGATTGAGTCTCTCGCCGAGAATGATGTCCATCTCGATAGGCCCCTCCTGTGGTCGCTTTATTGATGCTGACCTACAGATGTAAGGATGTTTTAAATTTTTAATCAGTGACAGTGCATCGTAACTGAATAGTTTTCTATTTCACGGAAAAGAAACGGAGCCAGCTAAGTGAGGGAAAGGAATTATTGCGAAGAAACCTGAGAGTGTTGTTGAGGCAGTATTTGGGTCATTGTGAGCAGATTTTCTCTCCTTCATAAGGTGTGAGCTCCTTACCGCAGGAGAATGAACAGGGGTTCCACCAGATTAACCTTTGGGAGTGATTGAGTGGGATGGACAATCACTCCTTATATTCTAAACAGACAATGAGAAGGTCGTAGATTCCATGAATATTGTTTCACTCAGGATGCATGATGTTGGATAGTTTAAGTGCTTGGGACGATGTTGCGCCCTTTCACCCCAACCCGCACTTTCCACGGTGATTGACAGAGACAGAGACGTCCAGGTTTGGAATAAACCCTCCCCACATTAATACAGGGCAGTGGGTGTGTGATCATGCACTGAATATCATATTATCCACCACCCTGACAGCAGCCATAATACCTTCATTCTAAAACAGTTAACTATTCCCACCAGTTACTGACATTCATGAAGAACATGAATCCATCTTCTCAGAGATGCAAGATGCCTCCTTGAGGATTAAACCATAAGTCGATAAGACAAAGAAGCAGACATTAGGCCAGTTAGCCCATCGAGTCTGCTCCGCCATTCAATCATCGCTGACAGTTTTCTCTGACCCACTCTCCGACCTTCTCCTTGTAGCTCTTGATCCCCTGGATAAGCAAATATTACCATTGACCTGGCAATATGTGGCAATAAATTTCAAAGATTCGCCATTCTCTGGTTAAAGACATTTCTCCTTATCACTGTTCTAAAAGGTGTTCCCTTTCATCTAAGGCTGTGTTCTCTGGTCCTCGTCCAATGGAAACATCTTATCATTATCCACTCTATCCAGGTCATTCAGTATTTTGCATGCTTCCGTTACAATCCCTCTCATCCTTCTAAACTTTACTGAGTATAGACCCAGACTCCTCAAACATGCCTCATACGATAAGCTTTTCATTTCTACGACCATTCTCGTGAAGACCTTGTGAACACACTCCAGACTCAGTACATCCTTCCTGAGAAATGGGGCTCAAAATTACGCACAATACTCCAAATGTGGTATGACCAGAGATGTAAACAACCTGTTTTATATACAATTCATCTCGTAATAAATGTCATCAATAATAAATGCATTTGCCCTCCTAACTACTGCCTCAATCTGCAAGCTTACCTTGACGGAACCCTGCACGAGAACTCCCAAGTCCCTTTGCACTTCAGATTATGAACTTTCTCCCCGTTTAGAAAATAGTCCCTGCCTCTATTGTTCGTGCCAAAGTTCACGACTTCATACTTTCCAACACTGGAATGCATTTGCCACTCTCTTTGCATGTCAAAATCTTTCTTCAGCTTCTCCACCTCCTCAATACGACCTGTCCATTTGCCTATCTTTTCATCATCTGCAATCATAGCCAGAGTGCCCTCAATTTCCTTATCT
Source organism: Chiloscyllium plagiosum (assembly GCF_037043375.1). NCBI lineage: Eukaryota > Metazoa > Chordata > Chondrichthyes > Orectolobiformes > Hemiscylliidae > Chiloscyllium > Chiloscyllium plagiosum. The sequence continues at coordinate 110,853 of NW_028270337.1, read as the reverse complement.
AGATTGTTAACGTAACGAGTAAAAAGTTACTTTGCTTTTATATTTTGTTTTCATGCTATACCTGACTTCCCTAGTCAGCTACGGTTGCCGCATCCTCCCTATACCCAGCTCCTCTTTTTCCTCAGGATAAATCTCTGCTGTATCCTGAATTACTCAAAAATATCCTGTCATTGCTGTTGAACTGCCTTTCCTGCTCGCCCCGTCTCCCAGTCAATCATACCCAGCTCCTCCCTCATGTCTCTGTAATTGTTTTTATTCAGCTGTAATACCGTTGCTTCTGGTTCTTACTTCTCCATCTGAAATTGCAGAGTAAATTCAATCATATTATGATCATTGCCTCCTATGATTTCCTTCACCTTAAGCTCCCCTGATCTCCTCTGCCGACACAAGCTGCTCCAAAAAGCCATCTCATACAAATTCCACAAATTCCTTTTATTGCGAACCACTACCACCCTGAAATCCCAGTCCACCTGCATAATGAAATCCCACGTGATCACTGTAATTTTATCTTTCCTGCAGATCTTTCCAGTTCCTGGTGTATCTTGCACCCCAGCTCCCTGTACATAACTCCAACTGCATTTTTTCACCTTTTTGATTCCTCAATTGCACCGACACAGTTTCTACACCAACTAACCTTACTTCATTTCTTATTATTAATCATTGATTCAATTCCATTCTTAATAATTAGACAACTCTATCTCTCTGCCCACCTGCATATATTTTCGGCAGGATGAATATCCTTGAATATTCAACTCCCAATCCTGATCCTCTTGCAGCTATATCACTGTAAAGCCCACTATGTCGTACCTGCCAATTTGTACATGAGTCACAAGCGTGTTTCCCTTATTCCTTATACTGCATGCATTACGATATAGTAGTTCAGTCCTGTATTACCGGTCGCTCTTCTCATTGTCATTTTTGTTTGTCCAGTCGTTGGTACCTACGCGGAGCCTGACCACTGGATCATTCCCCTCCTGCTCCAAGTTCTGCAACCCAGATGAGATATCCCAAACCCGAGCAACAGGTAGGCAACCCAAGCTTCAGAGCTTTCCATCCCGATCACGGAGAACAGTATCTATGCCTCTAACTATCCTATCCCCAATTATCCATCATTGGGCTGCATGGTGACACAGCAAAGCTGCCTCACAGTGCTGGGGACTCGGTTCAATTCCAATCTTTGGGCGCTCTCTGTGTGGACTTTGCACATTCTTCCTGTGTCTAGATTGGGAAAATTAACTCTTTTCTCTCTCCACAGTATGTCTCTGTGTTTGATTCGGATTTCTAACAACTACAGTATTTTTGCTTTCGTTCGATGGAGAAATGCAGCAAATGCGACAGGTTTTTGCAAAAGCAGCCATGGTTCGCGGGTTCCTCTTGCCCGGCCACCTTGACGAGTGCAGTGCTCCTGGATATCCACTCCATCTCTTTCAGTCCCTCAGTCCATCGTCACTACATGCAGTCTTTCCTTGTGCCACCCCTGGGACTCCCCACACTGGATTGCCGGGCACTGGATACTCCCTTCACAGGACTGTGCACACAACAACACTGGGCACTTTCTGACCCGCTGTGGATGCTGGGCAAAAACCCTGCGATTGAAAGGAACAGAATAACTCGAATCCAATTGAATAGCAAAGCTGAGTAAACAGGTTGAATGACATCCATCTGCTCTGACATTTTCTAATCTTCTGTTTATCCTCGTTCTTCTGCAAACAGATGGTCAATATGTATGCCTTGTCAAACAGGTTTGGTGGCGGGGATAGATATCAGATCCAGTGGTCATTGGACTGATTCAGTGGTCTCACGTTCCTGACGTCACACTTACGTTTTTTATTATGAAGCCTTTCCACTTTAAAGAAAATGCCTTGTTGGAGTTGTGTTGAAAGGATATTTGAATTTTGGAGACATTTGGAGACAAGGGGACATACATTTAAGGTGAAGGGTGTAAGGTATAGGGGGGATGTCAGAGGTAGGCTCTTTACCCAGAGAATGGTGGGGGGATGGAATGCGCTACCTGTGGGAGTGGCAGAGTCAGAATCATTGGCGACCTTTAAGTGGCAATTGGATAGGTACATGGATGGGTGCTAAAGCTAGGACAAATGTTCGGCACAACATCGTGGGCCGAAGGGCCTGTTCTGTGCTGTATTGTTCGATGTTCTCTATGTTCTACATTAGAATATGTCACGTGTGAGTGAGATTAGAAATAGGAAGATAGCACAATTAACTACACTGCCTAAGAGCTGATAGGGGAGGCACCACTTCTGATATGTGGATCATTAGGATTCCCGGGTCGATAGGATATGCACAAGAAGGACGAGATGGACCAGTCAGCAATATGTGGATCATTGTGATTCCCGGATCGGTCGGACCTAAACAAGAAGGAAAGGACAGATACGAACTGGCAGCAATCTCTTGGCAGGCAGGATTGTCATTGTCCCTTAGGATGGTTTAAACTAGTGTGTGGCGGCGGTGGGTGTGGGTGGAGGGCTGGGGGCGGGGGGAGGCGTGTGGTGAAACACAGCAGTAGCTCCATATTTACAGTGACTGAGGAGGAGTTGTAGATTAATACCAGTACAGCTAAGATCAACTGCAAGCAGGCAGAGGGTACTGAACACAGTGGACCTGGCAGTCTGAAGAGTGCTAATTTTAATGTGAGGAGTCTGTTCGTTTGAGCAGATATTTCGAGGTCGCTGCATGTCAGAACACAGGAAGAGATAATGGTTCATTGTGCGATGTGTCCTTCAGTGGATCAACTTGTCTCTGCAGGCACCTTAAGTGTTTATTGTGGGTCAGAGAAATTCAGAATTAATACAGCACAGAAGGAGGCCAATCAGCCCACCATGCGTCCACGAGCTCTCCAACTTGATCACTTGAAAATAAAGAGAATGATCGGAGATAGGCTGAGAGTGAGAGAGAGGAATAAACAGAGTGAAAGAAAGTGAAGTGAGATAAACAGAGTGGCGAGAAAACGGATCAACAGAATGAGTGAGAGCAAGGGATATCAGACGAGTGTGAAGTTATCAGGAGGCAGCATGAGGATAAATGCACAGAAATTTCATTTAGAAGCTCCCAGAGACTGCAAGCGCTTTGTCTGGTGCCATACCCCGTGGTACTGGCTGTCATCCCAGATCATTTATCGCCAATGACATGACAGAGCTGAGATACTGACAGCTAATCAGAATCCAATAGACCAATAGATTGGCTCCAGAGAGAAGGTGGATTAATTTAAATATTCAGGGCCAACTTCAACTTGTAACCCCTCCAGAGGGGTGCTGTTGGGAACGTCTGGAGAGGAAAAAACGGAGGGCTTGGAGGCCCTGGTCATGGCGGATGGAGGTGTAGAGGGATTGTATATCCATGGTGAAGATGAGGCGTTGGGGGCCGGGGAAACGGAAGTCTTGGAGGAGGTGGAGGGCGTGGGTGGTGTCTCGAACGCCAGACGTTCCCAACAGCACCCCTCCACTGACACTCTCATTCATTTGGTCGGACTGGTCCTCACCCTTAACACTTTCTCCTTTGAATCCTCCCACTTCCTCCAGACCAAAGGGGTAGCCATGGGCACACGTATGGGCCCCAGCTCTGCCTGTCTCTTTGTTGGCTACGGAGAGCAGCTGATCTTCCGTAATTACACCGGCACCACTCCCCACCTCTTCCTCCGTTACATTGATGACTGCATTGGCGCCACCTCGTGCTCCCGCGAGGAGGTTGAGCAATTCATCAACTTCACCAACACATTCCACCCTGACCTCACATTTACCTGGACCATCTCTGACACCTCCCTCCCCTTCCTGGACCTCTCCATCTCCATCAGTGACGACCGACTTGACACTGACATTTTCTACAAACCCACCGACTCCCACAGCTACCTGGATTACACCTCTTCCCAACCTACCTCTTGCAAAAATGCCATCCCGTATTCCCAATCCCTCCGCCTCCACCGTATCTGCTCCCAGGAGGAGCAGTTCCACCACAGAACACACCAGATGGCTTCCTTCTTTAGAGACCGCAATTTCCCTTCCCACGTGGTTAAGATGCCCTCCAATGCATCTCGTCCACATCCCGCACCTCCGCCCTCAGACCCAACCCCTCCAACCGCAACAAGGACAGAACGCCCCTGGTGCTCACCTTCCACCCCACTAATCTTTGCATAAACCAAATCATCCGCCGACATTTCCACCACCTCCAAACAGACCCCACCACCAGGGATATATTTCCCTCCCCACCCCTCTCCGCCTTCCGCAAAGACCGTTCCCTCCGTGACTACTTGGTCAGGTCCACGCCCCCCTACGACCCACCCTCCCATCCTGGCACTTTCCCCTGCCACCGCAGGAACTGTAAAACCTGTGTCCACACCTCCTCCCTCACCTCCATCCAAGGCCCTAAAGGAGCCTTCCACATCCATCAAAGTTTTACCTGCACATCCAATCATATCCTTTATTGTATCCGTTGCTCCCGATGCGGTCTCCTCTACATTGGGGAGACTGGACGCCTCCTAGCAGAGCGCTTTAGGGAACATCTCCGAGACACCCGCACCAATCAACCAAACCGCCCCGTGGCTCAACATTTCAACTCCCCCTCCCACTCTGCCGAGGATATGGAGGTGCTGGATTTCCTTCACCGCCGCTCCCTCACCACCAGACGCATGGAAGAAGAACGCCTCATCTTCCGCCTCGGAACACTTCAACCCCAGGGCATCAATGTGGATTTCAACAGCTTCCTCATTTCCCCTTCCCCCACCTCATCCTAGTTTCTAACCTCCAGCAACACGATCCCCTTGACTTGTCCGGACTTGTCCGACCTGCCCAGCTCCTTTTCCACCTATCCACTCCACCCTCTCCTCCCTGACCTATCACCTTCATCTCCTCCCCCACTGACCTATTGTACTCTATGCTACTCTATCCCCAGCCCCACCCTCCTCTAGCTTATCTCTCCATGCTTCGGGCTCTCTGTCTTTATTCCTGATGAAGGGCTTTTGCCTGAAACGTCGATTTCGAAGCTTTTCGGATGCTGCCTGAATTGCTGTGTTCTTCCAGCACCACTGATCCAGAATCTGGTTTCCAGCATCTGCAGTCATTGTTTTTACCTGGTCAATATATATGCCTCGTCAAATACGCTTGGTGGCGGGGATAGATATCAGAACCTCTGGCCATTGGACTGATTCAGTGGTCTCACTTTCCTAACGTCACACTTTTTTTAATTATCAAGTCTATCCACTTTAAAGAAAATGCCTTGATGGAGTTGTGCTGAAAGGATATTTGAATTTTGGAGACATTAGAATATGTCACGTGTGAGTGAGATTAGAATTGGAAGATAGCACAATTAACTACACTGCCAAAGAGCTGGTAGGGGAGGCAGCACTTCTGATATGTGGATCATTGGGATTCCTGGGTCGATATGATATAAACAAGAAGGACGGGATGATCCTGAACTGGCAGCAATCTCCGAATTGTGGATCATTGGGATTCCCGGGACGGTAGGACCTACACACAAGCAGGACGGGTTGAACCTGATCTGGCAGCAATCTCCAATATGTGAATCATTGGGATTCGCGGACAGGTAGGACCGACTCAAGAAGGACAGGACAGACCTGAACTGGCAGCAATCTCCTGGCAGGCAGGTTTGTCATTGTCCCTTAAACTAGTGCGTGGAGGCGGTGGGTGGGGGTGGGGGGTGGGGGGCGGGGGAAGGGGTGTGGGGAACGACAGCAGTAGGTCCACAGGAACAGTGACTGAGGAGGAGTTGTAGATTAATATCAGTACAGCTAAGACCAACTGCAAGCAGAGGTACTGAACACAGTGGACCTGGCAGTCTGAAGTGTGCTGATGTTAATGTGAGGACTCTGTTTGTTTGGACAGATATTTCGAGATTCCTGCATGTCAGAAAACAGGAAGAGATAACGGTGAATTGTGCGATGTGTCCTTCAATGGATCAGCTTGTCTCTCCAGGCAGCTAAAGTGTGTATTTTGGGTCAGTGAAATTCAGAATTAATACAGCACAGAGGAGGCCAATCAGCCCACCATGCGTCCACTAGCTCTCCAACTTGACCACTTGAAAATAAAGAGAATGATCGGTGATAGGCTGAGAGGGAGAGAGAGGAATAATCAGAGAGAAAGAAAGTGAAGTGAGATAAACAGAGTGGCGAGAAAATGGAACAACAGAATGAGTGAGAGCAACGGATGTCAGACGAGTGTGAAGTAATCAGGAGGCAGCATGAGGAGAAATACACAGAATTTCATTTCGAAACTCCCAGAGACTGCAAGCGCTTTGTCTGTTGCCATACCCTGTGATACTGGCTGTCATCCCAGATCATTTACCACCAATGACATCACGGAGCTGAGTTGCTGACAGCTAATCAGTATCCATTAGACCAATAGATTGGCTCCAGAGAGAAGGTGGATTAATTTAAATATTCTGGGCGAACATCAACTTGTAACCCCTCTCGACAGTGTGTGAGAGACAGGGCGAGAGAATCTCAGTGATGGGGATTACTGACAGACGGGAAACCAGGATCTCAGCTGCGGGTCAAATAATGATTCACAAAGTTTGCACATCACTTCCATGGTTTTGTAATTAACATTTAAATTTACATAGCACCACATAGTAAGTGTATTTTAACCACCTTGTCTCTTTGTAGTTTGCATATTTTGGTATGTACACAAAAGTTTATTTTGCCCCTGTGTTTTGTGTTGAATAAATCAATTTTATTACGGAGGAAGAAAAGACCTGTTCCGATGGGACAGTCATCATCTGAACCGTGCTGGGACCAGAGTCCGAGTGAATCCTAACTAGGACTGTAGAACATATATTTCAACTGATTAGGAGTGTGTGTGTGCGGGGGAGGGGCTTCAGTTACAGGGTTTAATTAGAAAAGCCGAATTAAAAGAGGAGGTAAGAGTACAGAACTCAGGTGAGGTTATTAAAATCTCCAGCACAGACACAAATAGGATAGAGCATCTGGAAATGTTTAACAATCAAACTACAAGCAAACTGGTCAAATGAATGGCATGACAGGAGGTACAGTTAATACAGGACTGACCATATTATATCTTAATGCATGTTGTACAAAGAATAAGGTAAATCAGCTTGTGGCACAGATTGAAATCGGCAGGTATGAGTTGATGGGCATCACGGAGAAGTGGCTGCAAGGAGATCAGGATATTTAAGGACATTATTCCTATTGAAAAGAGAGGCAAGAGGGCAGAGGGAGTGAATATGCATTATTAGTAAGAACTGAAATTAAATCAATAGTAAGAAAGGAAGGAAGGTCAGATAGTCCAGAATCTGCGTGGGTGGAACTGAGGAACCACAAAGGTAAGACAACCACAGTTGGAGTCTTGTACAGGGCTCCAAAATATAGTCAGCAGCTGGGGCAGAAGATACACCAGGCGATAGAAAAGATGTGTAGGAAAGGCAAAATACAGTGATCGCGGGTGATTTCGATATGCAGGCAGATTGGGAAAATCAGGTTGGTAGTGGATCGCAAGAAAAGAAATTACAGGAATGTCGATGTGATGTCTTTTTTTTGCAGAAGCTTGTGGTAGAGCCCACTCGGGACAGATGATACTGGATCTAATGACGCAGGCTAGATAAGGGAGCTTACGGTGAAGGGAAACTTCGGAAGCAGTGATCAGAACATGGTTGAATGTATTCTGCAATTTGAGAGAGAGAAGATATAATTAGAGGTAAGAGTATTTCAGCTGAATAATGGCCACTACAGAGGCATAAGGGAGAAGCTGTATAGGATTGACTGGGAGAGGGGTCCAGCAAGAAAGGCAGGAGTGCAGCAATGGCAGGAGATTCCAAGATTAATTCAGGAGACACTGCAGAGATTCATGCTGAGGAATAGAGGCATGGTGCAGGGAGAATGAGGCAACTAGGGCTGACAAGGGAAGTCAGGGATTGTATCGAAGCAAAAGGACAAGCATATAATGTGGTGAATGGCAGTGGAAAACTAGAGAATTGGGAAACTTACAACGATCAACAGAAGGTAAGAAAAAAAAGGAGGGAGAATATTAAATGTAGTGGTAAGCTAACCAGTAATATAAAGGAGACTGTAAGAGGTTCATTAGATAGATAAAGTGCAAAAGAGACGTAAAAGTGAATATGGGCCACTGGAAAATGATGTTGGAGAGACAGTAGTGGGAAACAAAGAAACGAATGAGGAACTTCGCATCAGTCGACATGGTGGAAGACATGAGTAATTTCCCAAAAAATGAACAGAGTGAGAGGGCAGAGCTGAGTATGGTGGCCATCATCAAGATGAACATGTTAGAAAACTGAATGGCCTGAATGTGGATAAATAATCTGGACCAGGTGGACTACACCCCAGCATTGTAAGAGAGATAGCTGAAGAGGTAGTGCAAGCATAACTAGTAAACTTTCAGGAATGACTAAAATCAGGAAATGGCCAAATGGCTGGAAAATAACATGACACTCCGTTTAATAAGGGAGTTAGGCAGAAGATGGACAATTACAGACTGATTAGCCTAACCTTAGTTGTGGGTAACGTCCTGAAATCCATCTGAAGGATGGGACTTCTGAATACTTGGAGGTCTTTGGTAAAGTAGGACAGCGTCAGCATGGTTTCTTCAAGGGGAGATCTGGCCTGACAAACCTGCTAGAATACATTGAGGGAATAGCGAGCAGATTAGACCAAGGAGAACCAATAGATGTTATCCACTTGTTCCTCAAGAATCCTTTGACAACGTGCCACACAGAAGGCTACTGAGAAAGATAAGGTCCCATGGTGTTAGAGACAAGCTGCTAGCATGGATAGAAGAATGGCTGTCTGACAGAAAGCAGAGAACAGGGATAAAAGGGTCCTTCTCAGGATGGCAGGCAGGGACAAGTGGTGTTCCACAAGACTCAGTGTTGGGACCACAACTATTCATTTTGTGCATTAATGATTTACATAAAGAAACTGGGGGGATTCTAGCTAAGTTTTCAAACAGTGCAAAACTAGATAGATGGACAGGTAGCATTGAAGAGGTGGTTCGGCTGCAGGAGGGTGCTCTAGTGCATCTCCTCAACTTCCCATACCTCCGCCCTTGCACTCCACCCTTCCAACTACAGCAAGGATAGAACTCCTCTGTTGCTCGCCTTCCATCAACCTCAGGATACAACGCATCATACTCCGACATTTCCGCCACTCAGAGTCAGACTTCACCACCTGAGATTTACTTCCCTCCCGACCCCTATCAGCAGTCTGCAGAGACCATTCCCTTCACAACTCCCTCGTGAGGTTATGACACCCCCACCCCCACCAAGCCACCTTCCACTCCTGACACCTTCTTTGTCATTACAAGAGGTATTAAACCTGTGTCAACACCTCCCTCTTCACCTCCATCCAAGGCCCCAAATGATATTTCTACATCAGGCAAAGAACATCCTATGCATCCAAACACTTCACCTACTCTGTCCATTGTTCCTGGTCTCCTCTCCGTTGGAGAGACAGGACATCAACTTGCAGAACGGTTCAGGGAACACTCTCAGACGCACATACCCAACAACCCCACTTCCCTGTGCTTGAATACTTCAACTATCCTCCCACTCCACCAAGGACATGCAAGTTGTTGGCCTCCTCCACTGCCAAATTCTAGCCAACAGTCGTCTGGAGGAAAAAATCATCATCTTCCGCCTTGGGAACCTCTAAAAATACGGTATCAAGGGCAATTTCACCAGTTTCCTCATTTCCCTTCCCACCACCTTATCCCAGAACTAACCCTACAACTCAGCACCACCCTGTTTAACTGAACTACCTGTCCATCTTACTTCCCATCTATCCACTCCACTTTCCACTGTGACCTATCACTATCACCACCCACCTTCATCTAGGTATCGTCTTCCAAGCTAACGTCCCCCCAGCCTCAGCCCCTCTCATTTATCTCTCAGCCCCATTTCACCCACCCCACTCATTCCTGATGAAGACTTTATGCCTGAAACATCGAATCTCCTGCTGCTCGGATGCTACCTGACTGGCTGTGCATTTGTAGCACCACACGTTTTGCCTCTGATCTCCAGCATCTGCGGTCTTCACTTTCTCCTGATGAAGGATTTTCACAGGTTGGGGGAGTGCGCAAAGAAGTGGCAGGTGGAGTATAACGTGGGAAAGTGTGATGTCATGCACTTTGCCAGGAAGAATACAGGCATTGACTATTTACCAAATAGCGAGCAAGTTCAGAAGTCTTGAAGTGCAAAAAAACGAGGGAGTTCTAGTCCAGGAGTCTCGAAAGGTAAACTTGCATGTTGTCAGTAGTTATGAGACAAATACAATTATGGGATTTATTTCAAGAGGGTTTGAATATAAATGCAGGGTTGTACTTCTGAAGCGCTATAAGGCTTTGGTCAGGACACGTCTAGATGATTGTGCACAATTTTGGGTCCCATATCTCAGGAAGGATGTACTGGAACTGGTACTTTTTCAAGGAGATTCAAGAGAATAGTCCCAGGAATGAAAAGCTTAACATATGAAGAACATCTGAGGGCTCTGGGTCTATATTTAATATAATTCAGAAAGATACTGGGAAGTCGAATTGAAATTTACAGAATACTGAATGACCTGTACAGAGTTGATATTGGAAATTAATTTTCAATGGTAGGAGAGACTAGGTCCCGAGGCGACATCGTAAAGAGGAGACCTTTTAGAACAAAGGTAAGGAGGAAACTCTTCAGCCAGAGAGTCGTGAGTCTATGGAATTCACTGCTACAGAAGACTGTCGAGGCAAGGTCATGGAGTATATTTAAGAGTGAGACAGATAGGTCCTTGAATGCAAAGTGAATCAAGGGTTACAGATAGAAAGTGGGAGAATGGCGATGAAAAGTTCATCATTGTATGGTGGAGCAGGCTCAATGCGCTGAATGGCCAAATTTCTGCTCCAATGTCTTCTGGTTGCTTAGTTAATATTGGCTCGCCTCATTCCTCATTGGAGATATACCCTGGAATTTGATCTTCATATGGTTTATAAAGAGTAACATTCCAATACAGATGACTGGGAAATATCATGTTCCATTCCTCCAGTCTCAGCAGCAATGTCCACAGTATCATAATCACACTGCAATTGAAATCCAGCGAATGGTACTTAATCACAGTTGATTGACATCGACAACATTAACAGCAAGACCCTCGCTGGCCCTCTCTGATCCTCGAATAACCATCTGAATTGTGTGACACATCATATTCTCTGTTAACATATCCATGCCATTTGTCTGCTATAACTCATGTTGTTGTACGCACATTTTCCTGTCTAATTATGGACTAGAAAAGTTCCCTCCATATTTTACTTGCAATATAATCACTGATCAGTAGTTACAGACTTTACGTTTCCATTTTTAAACGGAGAAACGTGTTTATATTCTGACAATCCTGTGACATTACTCCCATATCCAAGGGAGATTGAATGATTACATACAATCAAGCTTGCATCTCCAATATTCCTTCCTTTAGTCACCCCCATATATCTCATCCCAAATGTGTAAATTTTAAACGTTGTTTTGATTTTTAATAAAATCAATATTGAAATGAAAGAGGTTAACTGGAGCTATTTGTTCAGTGACTGTGATTAATCTCAATCTCTGTGGATCCTAATTATCCCAGTGGAGAGTTTCCATCACTGAATGATAAATGGGCTCTGTAAATGTGTTATCCCATAGTATGAGTAGGAGTATCACTGACAGCACTAACAGGGATCAGCAGCTCGAGAGGGAGGGGGTGAAGAGATCAGAATGTGCGAACATTAGACTGGAACGTTACAATAATGGTTCAAAATCTAAGGACCTAGGATTGGATTGTTCCACAATGGATCAGAATCAGAGAACATTAGACTGGAATGGTACAACAATGTATCAGGAGCTGAGAACATTAGACTGGAATGTTCCAACAATGGATCAGAATCTGAGAACATTAGACTGCAATGTTCCAACAATGGACAGGAGTTTATACTCGGGTCTTTACTGGCTTTCCCAGCCTTGGATATCATTAACATTGCGGATCCTGGATATCCTTTGGATTATTCAAGGTGGTTACTATCCCATCCTGGCCATAGTTGGTGTTCCTGGTAAGTCATTATATTTGTCTACTAAACCGGGTTGATCTGAATTTCTGCTCACGATATGTAAATTTTGGAAAGTGGAAGTCAATGTCTTCAGTTCCAAACAAAAGTTCATTTCTTTATAAATTATAACTTACAAAGTACTATTTATAAATTACTCACTGATATGCGAGATGGAACCAGACTGTTCTGAAACTCCATAATTCATTTTGTCCTTCACAGATATACATCTCCCTGTCCTCCCCGCCCGCCCCCACCAATCGTGTCCAATACCACCATCATGATATGGTCCCCAGTCTCAGTGCAACTTCTGAATAAACCATGACTTGTGACTTTGTACAATCCGGATGCAACAGTTTTAAGTTCCGTCTAACCACATGTCCATACTAAATAATTACTCTTGAGGATGTTTAACTTGTTGTATGCACATAGGGGAAGACAGTTTATGATTGTCAAGCTATTGACTCATAATTTAGAAACACCAGAATATCTCATGAAGGAAATTGGTGGAATTTAAAAGCAACCATTATCATTTGTTATAAAAACTCATCTGCTTGCCTCATGCTTCCCTCATCAGGTTTCCGTGTAACTTCTGTGATGAACATGTGGGTGTACTGTACCTTTAAGAGAATTAAAAGCCAGCAGTAACTACCTGACAGCACCAAGTGCTCTGAAAAATAGATCTAATATAACCTTTGGTTGAAGAACTCGATTAGCTCATTGTCTCGAGCCAAAAATAAATTCAGCAGAACACTTTAAATTATACTCCAAAATACCGACCTCTAATCAAGTTTGAATTGCGGAAATTGATAATCGTAAAGGCCAATGACATAATCCAATAGTTTGAGGGTGGAAAATTGAACAGTTGAGAGGAGAACTACCAAGCTACTAGCATGCAAATACTGCCTGAAAAATAGGTCTTTTAAGGGTACTTTTATTGATTAGCAAGTGGTGAAGCAGAATTCCCATGACGAAAAGAAAACAGGAATATGGAGAAGATCCAAAAGCCTCCTGGTTTTGAGGTTAGAAGTTTTGCTTTGTAAATCTTCATTCGCCATCTTATAGGACTAATATTGTGGAGGGGGAAGGTAAAAAGTAGGTTAGAGGAAGAAGTTTTAAACAGTCGTTCGTTTATTATTCTCTTTTATACTTTAAGAAATAAAGTTGTTAATTTTTACTTTTAATCATATTACTGCATGGGATAAATCTTTTCTCTGTTGCTGGTTTTAATTAAGCAGGAGAATTGCTCCTGCGTTGTAACACTACAAACCCACAGCAATGTGTTTTACTCTTTACTGTCCTGTGGAACAGTTGAACCAGCCACTCAGTTCAAGATCAGCATAACATGCTGGCCTCACCAGGGCTACATACATTCTGTGAGAGAAGCTGAAAAGTAAAGATAGCTCCCTTCCTCTGCCTCTTTCCCATATTCCTACAGCTCATTTTTATTCAGGTGAGTGATCATCCCCTATTTTGGGTGTATTCAATCTCATTTAAGTTCTCCCCGAGAGTGTTGCATATATCCATAAACATCGCTGGTGCTAGCTTTATTGATGCTGACGTACGGATGTAAGGAACTTATGAATTCCATGTCAAACGTAGTGCACAGAGAAGAAATGGCTTTTGTGGCACAGGAAAGAAACGGCGATGTCTAAGTGAGAGAAAAGGATTATTGCGATCATCCCTGACAGTGTTTTTGAGGCAGTATTTAGGATACTGTGGATAGACTTTCCCTGACGTTTCACTGGACTAATCCCTGAGATAATGGCACCATGAGCAGTGAGTGAAGCTCAGTGAGAGAATAAGAGGTGATTGCTTTCAACCTTAAGGGAGATGGGCAATCACTCATCATGTTCTAAACAGGCACTGATACAGAGATGAATTTCATGGCATTCATGTCACTCGGGTTACATGATTCTCGATAGTTTAAGAGCCTCTGCGAACGTTCCACCCAACCGCACGCACTCCTATTTTGATTGAGACAGAGAGAGAGAAAGAGAGAGAGAGGTTCAGGCTTTCGAATAAACTCTCCAAATATTAATACAGTTCAATTGGTGTGTGATCCTGCAATGAATGTCATGTTATCCATAATCCCGACAGCAGCCACAATACCTTCATTATAAAAGAGTTAACTCTTCCCAGCAACATCTGACCTCCATGGAGAACATGGGTGTGTCTTCTCGAAGATGGGAGATGCCTCCTTGAGACTTGACACAAAACAGTTGGCTTCCCTCCTCACTGCCAGCAAGTCGTGTTAAAGTAGCACACGTTCTACAAATAGTGGAGCCAAGATAATGTTCTGAGCATTGTGTGATCTTCAGTCATCATCCCTACTTCAGATCTTATGATGGGGAAATACATTGATGGAGCAGCTGAAGATGCTTGTGCTGAGGAGGTTAACCTGAGGATCTCCTGCAGAGATGTCCCGGAACTGAGAGGACTATTGGCCACTGACCACAAGCATCTTTCTTTGGGCTCTGAAAGACCCAGACAAGTGGGAGGTTACACCTGATTCCCATTCAGCTCAAGTAAGTAGGCGGTCCCGATGCCATCCTCAGTCAAATACTGCCTTGATATCAAAGCCATTCACTCTTTTCTGAGCCCCTGTGTTCACCTCTTTTTCACATCAATAGGTGACGGTGTATGTGTAGGAAGTGTTTTCCTCTCACAGAGGGTAATCACTGTCAGAAATTATCTGGGCGAGAGAGTTATTGGAGCTACATCACTGAAAGCATCTAAGGAGGATACAGATGGATTTTTGACCTGTCAGAGAGCTAAGGGGTGTGATGAATTGGCATTAAAGAGGAGTTAAAGTCAACAGTAGATCAACAATAATTGTATACAATGGCTTGATCGTTCGAATTACCGATCTTGTTCTTTATGTCCTCATATTCTGTAATTATAAAGTTAATGGTTGAAATTTTCCTGAAAGTTCTGTTATTGCATGTTGCAATTAGAGAGAGTAAAGTATTTTGTGAGTCATCTCTGGGTGAGTTATGGGGGCTGTATTCACAGGGAACCTGGGTCTATAATATGACCAACAAATAAAGCACGAGTTGCAGAGAGGAGACACTCTGTAAAGAGACCAGAGGCGCCTTTCGAACCCAGCCTCTATTTCCCAATTACATTTTCCAACCCACACTAAACCGTGTGTGATAGTCTGGAGGGAATGAATGATATCCTGTGTTCCTGTAGACCAGGTATTTGGAGGAAGTAGCCTCGATTTGCTCCTTGCCGGAATGGTGAGGGGTTGAATGGAACATAGGAACATAGGGCTGAGCAGCAGGAGTGGACCATTAGACACTTTGTCACCGTTCTAAAACGCACAAAGATCATGGGTGATGTGATTTTCGTCTCAGCAGCACTTCTCTGTCTGTATACCATTTTCCTAAATTCACTTGCCTGTCAAATGTCACCAAATACAACTTTAATTAAATGTAAACATCCAGGCACCACAAACGTCTGGGGAAGGGAATTGCACTTGAACAGTCCTTTGAGAATTTTTCATTTGTGTTCCAACCAAAGTTGGAGGGTCACTGTCTCCTTTTTCAGTCCCACTCCTCCACTGGTTACACCAACCTTTCTTGTAACCAGTTTAGTGAAGTGGCCAATGATATAGGTCTCAGCGTAGGTCATTTTCAAGAGAAATGTGAGACCCTGAAAGCTGAACTCATAACAAATGTCAAAATGATGGATTGCCCCAAATGTTATTCTGCCTTGAAGTTATTCTGCTCACACAATGTTCTGGTCGTGGGATTTCTTCCGAGAACAGTTGGACTTAGCTGAATTCCCTTTGTTTCAGCAGTGGAGAGATTCCAATGAATCCTCACCAGGAATCCTTCATAAGTGGTAAAGATAACTCACGGATTTTCTGGTCTCACACTTTGCTATCGGGCGGAACAAAGTAAGAGAGAGAGATCAATAGGCTGCTGCATCTCAGCCAGGGAACAGTTTTCTCCCTCTCTGTGTTGGAACATACAATAATGTCAACTGAACACCAAACTGGGCCATGTGTGCTCTCCTGGAACATTCTCTGGAAAACTTGATTATAGATTATATGCAAGTGCGTCATTCCTTTCAATCGCAAAAATTGTTCGCATTTTTTAATTTAAAGTCATGCGTCTGTGTAAGTTGCAAATATCGGTAGGTGTCGTCATAGTATGTGTGTTAATATCAATACACCTTTTTCTTAAAATTTATTCAAGAGAGAATGCGCATCCAATTGATACACTTTTCAGAAAGTCATGGATGGTTCAATACTATTTCTCAGCTAAGATCGAAACTAATAATCACCCATAACAAAAGACCGGCATTCCAGGTAAATCTTCGAAAAGAATTATATCGTTTCATTTTGTTTCAGGAGATCAAAACTGCACACAATGCATCAGGTGTGGTCTCTGCAATGCCCTGTACAGATGCAGTTAAACATTCCTGCGATTGAACCTGATACCTTTTGCCAAAAACAGCATCATTCCATTTACCTCCCAAATCACTTGCTGCATCTGCATATGATTCATGGACCAAGAACATGGAAACCGCCTGTGACACAGAATTCTGCAATTTCTCTCCATTTAAATTGATTACCATTGTTTCTTCCTTAATTCCAAAATAGTTTACTTTATGTTAGTTCTGGTGAAGGTTTGCTCACTCACTATATTTGTTTACTCAAAATGCTGTGAGTCTTTGGAACACTCTTCCCTACAGACCATTGGAGGCAGAAATATTGAATATTTTTGAGGCACCGACAGAAGGTTCATGAATAACAACAGAGTCAAGGATTATCGAGGAATGGGCAGCAATTTGCAGTGTGGGGAAAATGTAGACAGTTGTATCAAATTACACGGTTCCAGAACATCCAGGAATATAATGAAAAATGAAACGATAATATCGATACAATATTAACGGGGACTCCAACATGCCAGCGATCCGGAAGGTCTGTTTTGCTGGGCTCTGCATCACAGCACGGGCAAAGTGGTTCTCTAACCCATCCCATCCTAGCCATTTATGTAAATGTCAACACTAAAAGAGCGATAGAATCTTTACTGATCCCGTTTTGTCAAGTGGAAATTACAAAACACGGGAAAGGATCGAGTAAGTCCCAATACACGGTGAACCCGTCAGAAGCATCGAGCCTGCCTGAGGCTGTAGCTGCAACCCACTCTGCTCGTTCCATAGACCCAGTTCCTCACCAGGCCTTGGTCACTGAGTTCACCAAGTCATGTGAAATGATTGAAGCCATGATTGAAGAAGGATTCAGCCGTCGCTCGAGCCGCTCTCAGCAGAGCTCCAAAAACATGAGCAGCAACTTGACAGCCTTGGAAACAGAACAGACAATGTCAAGCGCCGAGCTGCAGTGGCAGAGACCGCAATCAATTCCTCTCATTTGATTCCTTTGAAAACCTGTTCCATACCTTAACTGAGCATGACGACGACCTCGAGAACAGGGGTAGGATGAAGAATGTTCACATCGTCGGTTTGCTGGACCGGACGGAAGGTGGTCAGGGGGTGAGCTTAATGAGAAGTGGCTGCTGTGATTCCTTCCCTTCAAAACTGAAAAGGGACAGGTGAAGACTGAGACAGTTCATCGTGTTATGGTGCGGAGGTCAGACTCAGACCAGCGCCTTTGCCCTGTCCTTGTGTGGTTACATAGTCATGGGCATAAACAAAGACTGATGGAATTTCCGGAACCCAGGGGACAGATCCGATTGCTTTTATTCACGAGGGCTCCAGTATTATGTTCGTTCAGGACTTTTCAACGGTGGTGACTCAGGAAAGAAAATCTTTTGATGACATCAAGAGAAGAGTAAGGGAACTCGGGATTCAGTATTCCTTACGGTACCCAGCGGTGCTCCGTATTGCTTTCAATGGATCCATACACTCGTCTGACACTCCAGAGAAAGTGAAAACTTTGTGACTTTTTAAAGTAAGATGGATGTTTAGATAATCATGTTTCTCTCTTAAAGAAATTTTCTAGGAATTTTCTGGTATTAACCAGTGTTAAATTGTAGTCGGGGATGGGTAGAGTATTCACTTTTAACTTCCTCATTAGTATTACTACTCTTTTTCTCTTTCCTTGTTTGTGTCTGGGGTGCGGCTCAAGCTGGAGCGGGTTACAAAGGTACTTGTGATGATTAAATACCGGCCAAAGGGCAGTTGAAGCTCGATTTTTGTTGTTAAGTGCCCTGGATGTCATATTGGTAGCAGGCAGAAGATAATGTTTTGTGATATGGAACCGTGCCCACTGGGCTGGTGTGGAGTAAATTCCCTATCGAGTGTCATTGGCACTTTGGATTTTGTTTCTTCTTTTGTTTTTTTTTTTATGAGTTTAGTTTTGGAAAGTTTTGAGCGCTTGTTAGTTGAAGTAGTCTTAGTTTGTGTTGTTTCTAAGCTCTACGAGTCTTTTTTCATTCATGATCAGTGATGTTTAATTCGAGTTCTTCCTCTCTAGAGCTCAAATGTTGCTACAGTGTGTGATGGATAATGATGTGCTTAAATGGTGTACCTGGAACAATAAGCGGATCCATCGTCCAGTCAAGAGGAAAAATGTACTTTCTAGTCTTATAAAGGAGAGGGTGGATGTTGTCCTATTGCAGGAGATGCACCTTGATGAGAAGGATCATTTGACATTACAGCAGGGCGGGTTTGGTTGGGTTTATTTCTCGTTTTTTAATAGTAGGAGTAGGGGAGAGCCATACTGGATTGGAAGAATCTTCCAGTTAAATTACTAAATTATATTTGACACTCACAGGAGAATCATAATCCCGAAATCCTTGAACAATGGGAAAAAATACAGTATTTTGAATGTTTACTGCCTCCCGGCGCGCCCTCTTAAAACCGTGGTAGATGCATTTTCCAAATTAAGTTATCATGCCTCGTGCCACATTATTATAGACGCTTTCAACTGCCTTACGTACCCAACAGTGGACAGAATGTCCAAAGGTCCCCCAATACCCTCGTTATAATGTAACCAATTGGTGGATTTGTGTGCAGAACTCGAGCTGGTGGATGTCTGGAGGCAGATCTACCTCACAAGTAGGGATTTTATTTTCTTCTTTAACCTGCAGAAATGTCACACGAGGGTTGATATCTTCCCCATCCCTGCAGCAATCTTGGATTTGGTGGCATCCTGCACAATTGGGAATATTACTATTTCTGACCATGAAGCAGTATACTTATTGATTAAGATTAAGGGCAATATAACAGATTCGAGACACTAGCAAATGTATCCCTTTATTCTTAAGGCTAGTTAGTTCATTGAGTATTTCTGCAATGTATTCAGATCTTTCTTAGCCATTAATTCAGATTCAACCAGTAGCCATCCATTCTATGGGAAATTGCTAAGGCTTATGCCAAAGGAATAATTATTCCTTAGGATGCAGCAGAAGGGGGAGCAGGAACGCTGGTTTGAGGCACAGCAGAGGGCAGCCGAGAGGGCGTACTGTGATATACCCTCAGTGGCTAAGCTGCAGAGGATCACAGTGCTTCGGTCTACTGTGAATTCCACGCTCACACAGACAGCCAAGAAGGAACATACTTTTGCAAAACAAAGGCTGTTTGAACATGGTGATAAGCCATATTTAGCCTATCTTGCCAGGAAAACGAGCGCCCCTCTCAAGCCATTACCTGACTTAGGGAAGGTACTGGGATCCTTACCTTTGATTCCAAAAAGATTAATGCAGCCTGTCCGAGATTTTTCTCCAAATTATTTCAGACTGAACATTTTGAGGATAGATGGATTAAGATGGAGTCATTTTTCAAGAACCTGGGTCTTCCAGGAGCAACCCCTGAATAGGTGTTGTGCCTTAATGCACCATTGTCAGCGCAGGAGGGTGTGAAGCAGCTTTAGAATGTAAAGGCACACGGTCCTGACGGATTTCCGAGTGAATTTTTAAAATAATTTATAAACCTATTGTCAGGGCTGATGTTCTGTCACTCATACAGTCAGGAATCCCTCCCTCGATCCTTGGGAGAGGCTCATATCTCTCTGATGATGAAGAAAGTAAGACCCTGGAGGATTGTGCTTCTTACACGCCAATCTCACTTTTAAATGTTGGTTTCAAAATCCATTCTGAGACCCGAGCATTAAGGCTGGAAACTTTGCTGCCTTCCGTTGCCAAAGAGGACCAACAGGCTTTATAAAGGGCCGCAGATCTTCCTACAATGTTAAGCATTTAATCAATATGATCCAAGAGTCTCAAAAACAATCTGCCCAGGGATTATTGATCACTTGAGATGATGGAAGACATTTGATTGGGTTGAGTGGCTGGATCTCTTCTGTACATTAGAACGGTTTGGTCTACGCAAAGTTTTTATCAAGTGAGTGAGGGTCCTTTACTGCGATTCTCTGGCTGCAGTTCTCACTAATGGTGTGCCAACCAGTAATATTAATATTTCTCCAGGCAGCCGACAAGGTTGACATCTTTCATCATTGTAGTTTACGTTGGTGATTGAGTCACTGGCCGCCATCCGTAAGGATGTCAACATATCTGCGCCAGAAGTAGGACAGAAGTCATGTAAGATTACTGTGGGGATATAGGTAAAGTAGTGTTATTTCTGCAATTATAATTACTTATGCAAGGTAAATGAAGTCAAACCAGTGTGTAATTGTTTCAGTCAAGAGCTGAGTCAACTAGAATGCAAACTATGTGGACGAAATGCATAATTGTTTTTGTATTAGCTAAAATTGTATGCAAGAATGAAACGTGACTGCAAAACAATGGTAGATGTTACAGACAAATAGATAAGGTGCTGTGAGGATGTGGGTTAACTACTTGCACAAGCAGTAGTTATAAGCTTCTGTTTCCCACTTTTACAGAAACACAGGAACAAACCCCAATTAAAAGGTCATAAGGATCAGTATGGTTGGGGAAAGCACAGATAGAGGGAGTAGATAATGGTGAAGAAAGGATATACCTAACAATGGACCACAGCGGGATGTGGTCAAACGGCCTTGTGCGGCCAGAATTAAGCACTTTGTTACAGACAAGGCCCGATAAGGCAAGAGATAAACAGGAGTAATGGGTGCCGGTCTTAGAGAAGTGGAAAATGTAAACGGGGAGGAGCAATGGGATAAAAAAGGAACCAAATTACATAAATATCGTGTATTCATTGAATTCAGTGTGTGTGTGTGTGTGTCACTGTCTTGTAGACACTGGACATCGCACCCTCTTGCAAGGGTAAAATAAATGACACTACTGAATCAGATCTTGTCTCGGACTGAAATTATTGAACTGAGTGAGCTTTGTTTCTCACAATTACATTGTATGCAGATGATTGTCTTATGTTTTTGTCAAATCCCGTAATTTCGGTAGTTCATGTGACGCAATGCGTTAATTCACTTGTTGCCTTTCTGGGCGATAAGATTAATTTTACAAAGCTGGAGGCCATGCCTATGGATGTTCTTAGGGAAATAACTGATACTGAGGGCAAATCTTGATTTCCTTTTAAATGGTCACTGGGGTGGTTATTCTGTTTCAGTATCTTCATTATATCTGTCTTTGATCTTTTTTTAACATGAACTGTGACCATTTATTTGACAAAATTAAACAAAGTTGGGAGGCATTTCCAATCACCTGTCGAGGTCGGATAGCTGTTATTAAAATGAATGTCCTTCCTCATTTCCTACCACCCGTGTGAATGCTTTCTTTGATATTTCCCAGACAGATATTTTAGAAACATAATGGCTCTTTTAGCTTTTATATTTGGTACAATAAGCGATTCTTTATCAAGCTAACAAAATTGCAACTGCTCCACAGATTGTGGGGAGTTGATCTCCCCGATTAAAAGCTATCAATTAAGCTGTTTTATAATCCTATGTTAGTGCCTGGGCCGCTGAGGACTCGGCGTCAATACGGCTAGACATTGAGCCCTCTCAGACAAAGTGAACCCTTATTAATCTGTTGTTCTTAGATAAAATGACAACATTTGTGGAGGATTGTTAATAAATAATGATTATCAATACTGTTAAAACTTTAAGGACAATGCGTCAGATCGAGGGCAATACAGCCAAAACCACGTTTCTTACCCCTTAAATTGGTATACCGGGTTGTCAACCGGGGAAAATGGATTCCAGGTTTAAACTGTGGGCAGCGAGGAGGGTACCTTGCCTGGGTGATTTAGAATTGGTAGAATCCCTACAGTGTGGATACAAGCCCATTGGAACTCTGAAGAGTAACCCACCAAACCCATTCCCCTACCATCCTATATTTATCCTGACTGATGTCTGAACTTACAGATCCTGGAACACTATGAGCGATTTATCAATTGCCGATTCATCTAACCTGCACATCTTTGTGACTGTGCGAGGAAACCGAAGCAGACACAGTTGAGAACATACTAACTCCACACAGCCAGTCACCCAAGACTGGATCCAAATCCGTGATCCTGGTGCGGTGAGTCAGCAGTGCAAACCACTGAGCCACCACGTGTTACGTGAGGGAGAAACAATGATACCATTTGATCAAATAACTCGTAAATATGGACTACCTGGTAGGGACTTCTTATGTTTTTTTTTCCAGATTAGAGATTTGATTTTAAAAACACACATTTTTAACAGACTCATCCAGATCCAATACAGAGAAGTCGGTGCATATTGCTAAGCATACTCTTTGTTCGTACCCTTTATCATTTGTTGCAGAGTGTCCCCTCAGACAAGACTGTACAGCTTCGTGACGTCTGGGCGAGAGAGTTGGGGGGTATAGATCTCTTTGGAGACATGGGAGGATGTTTGTGAAAATGCTCGAAGGATTTTGATCTGTAATAGGACCCATTCCATGCAGTTGAAAATTCTTCTGTCACTGGATTTTCTCACAAAATTCAGTGTGGGATTATCTCCAGCATGTCCTAAATGCAGAATGACTAGAGGCACTCTTACTCATTGCATGTGGTCCTGCTGAAGGCTTCGCATATATTGGATCACTGTGTTAGGTGTGCTGGAGTGGGTCTTGGGGACCGAATTGGAGGTGGACACGGTTTCTCTTTTCCTGCGCCTGCCCAGATTATCTTACGCAGATGCACATGGGAAAAAAAAATTACATCCTTAATTTCTGTGCTAGGAAAAAAATATTCTGTTGTGTTGGATGTCTGAAACTCCGAGGGCCTGTTGGGTCTTTGTAAGCTCATCATGGAGAATATCCATTTGGACGTTCTCACCAGTATGGTGCACAAAAACAGAGATTAATACAAGTAATAGAGTCATAGAGATGTACAGCATGGAAACACACCCTTCAATCCAACCCATCCATGCTGACCACATATCCCAAACCAATCTAGTCCCACCTTCCAGCACCCGGCCCATAACACTCCAAACCCTTCCTATTCATATACTCATCCAAATGTCTCTTAAGTGTTCTACTTGCACCAGCCTCCACCACTTCACCTGGCAGCTCATTCCATACACGTACCATCCTCTGTGTGAAATAGTTGCCCCATAGGGATCTTTTGTATCTTTCCCCTCTCACCCTAAAACTATACCCTCCACTTCTGGACTCCCTGACCCCAGGAAAAAGACTTTACCTATTTACCCTATCCATGGCCCTAATAATTTTGAAAACCTCTATAATGTCACCCCTCAGCATCAGATGCTCCAGCGAAAACAGCCCCAGCCTATTCAGCCTCTCTCTATAGCTCAAATCCTCTAACACTGGCAACCTCCTTGTAAGTCTTTTCTGAACCCTTTAGGTTTCATTAAAACATTGATAACAATGAAAGGGCAGTGGCCAGCTCTCCCAGACCAGGTTTTCTCGCTTTGTTTTGAGCTACAGCATTAAGAAGCTGCTGGGCATCCCAGAAGTGTTGGAAGTGTCAATACATGATCCCTAGCTGCTTTTCTCCCTGAGATCTCTGTTGATGTTGTTTCCTTCTGGATTGGACAACTGCTGTAAGTATTTGAATACATTTGAATATATCTTTGTGCCAAGCGGTGTAAACCAAGAAGGTATGGTGTCTATTGTTTGCGTAAGTGTTCCAACATCTAAGCCATCCCGAATTTTTCTTTCCTTTGATTGTATTTTAACTAAAGTATTTGAATAGATTATATTTTGCTTCATGTCGAGTAGTTTGACCAGTCACAACATATCTGGAAAGCACACTTCGCATCTATATTCAAAATAAGGAAAGGTTTGGGTCTCAGCAGCCTTCTTACAATATTTCGCGGGGATCTGGTCTGGTTCACAACACTTGTAGCCGAGGGGTTTCTGACTGACTCCTGTTATTAAAAATTTAGTGGGGTGGCTGGGGATGGTTTTCTGGAGGTTGTGCTGTGAGCTGCCTCAGACATTCAGGGAGACCTGAGGATTTGGTGACCCAACTCGAGATGGAGCATGAGGACTGTATTTTCAGCATCTGAGCCTGCAACATGAACAACAAATGGAGCAGAGGCTGCAGAGAGGGGAAGCTCTGAAACCACGGAGTGAGTGTGTGTGGTGAAAGGGATCTGCTGTATCCACATCGGGTTTTCCAGGAACAGCTTCCCAAGCTACACTTGACTCAGGAGCAGAGTGTAAGGGGCCCTGACTAAACAAGGAGCTGGTCACAGAGCGGTGTCACCTCCTTCAACACGACCTGCAGCTTCACACCAGGGGAAGGACGGTGCTGCCAGTGGCTGTTAGGGTCACTGTTTCATTCAGCTTCTATGATCCAGTACTTTCCAGGCAGGACGAGGTGACATATCCATCATTTCCCAGTATCTCAACATCAATGTCACCAGTCGGTGAAGGAGTATATATATATGGTGGATGAGGTATATAGATTGTTTCTCCCTCAGCAGGGAGCTGCCGGGTGTATTCAGTATAGTGGGTTTGCCGATGGTGTACATGGCATCTGCAGGGTATCCATGTCAATGGGGAGAGGTAGAGGAACTGAAGGAGCTCTCTCTCTATTAATGTTACAGTGTGCCCATCACAGTGCATCATATTGGTGAATACCCACTGTCCTGGCAGCAGTCATGGCCTCTTCATTCAGAAGCAGTCAGCCATTCCCATCGTCATCGGGTCTCCACGTAGAAAGAAATGAATATATCTTGGATAAAGGCCGTCCCCTTGATGCACGTTTCAAAACACCATCGCCACCACCAATCAACCACATCAAAGTATTCCATGTGTACGGAGAACAATAGGGTCACTTGCAGCGTCTGGGAGCAGACGATCAGGGATGGAGCAAAACCTCCCATGTCTGAACGGGTCTGAGTGAACCCCACCCCCCCCGCCCCCCAGTACACAGCATC
Organism: Chiloscyllium plagiosum; assembly: GCF_037043375.1. Classification (NCBI taxonomy): domain Eukaryota; kingdom Metazoa; phylum Chordata; class Chondrichthyes; order Orectolobiformes; family Hemiscylliidae; genus Chiloscyllium; species Chiloscyllium plagiosum. The sequence continues at coordinate 85,587 of NW_028270337.1, read as the reverse complement.
ATTAAGTCCCGTAATCCCTCTCCATTTCAGTAACATATTGCTTTCCATTATTCCTGTAAATGAAATGACAGGTTATATCATGTTAAATTCCACCTGCCAAACTATTATCTATTATCTTTACCCCTCTGAATCTATTTGCAGACTTTCCACCTTCTCTTGGTAATTTAATCTCTTGCTTACCACAGCGACATCACTAAACTCAGCATCCGTATATCTGTTCAATTACTCTTCATAAGACAAACACTTCAAATATGGAATCAATCTAATGAAGCTCTTCTGAATTGCCTCCAATGGAAATACCTCATTCTGCAGGACACCCAAACTGTACTCCAGTTGCAGCCTCACTAATGCCTTGCATAGCTACACCAACACTCCCTACCTTTCTACTCTATCCTTTTATAAATAACCACTGAAATTATGCTTGCAGTTCTCATTACGAGCAGTACCCGCAGGCAGGTTTTCTATGATATGCAAACAGACACCCAGATCCTCTGCACGTAAGCACTTTGAACTTTCTCTCCATTTAGATAATAATTTGTCTTTCTATTACACTGGCCAACTTGAATAGCCCCATATTTATTCACTTTAATTTTCCTTGCCAAATGTTGGCCCGTTCACCCAACTTATCCATATAGTTTTAAAATCTCTTGCATCATCATTCCGAAGTAATTTCCCACCAATGTTAGTGTCATCTGAAAATGTGGCATTGTATTTTCTATCCCATCAACCGAGTACAGTAATAACATCGATCGCAAATGGTTGAGGAATGAGAACTGAAATCAATGGCACCCCACAAATTGCATTTGCCAGAAGAATATGACACACTTATTCCATCTGACTCCATTTTGTTGGATAACCAATCCTCCATCCAAGCGAACTAATTACTCCTAGACCCATGTTGTCTCATCTTACCACTTACTCTTTGGAGAAGCGACATATCCGATGCCTTCAGGAAGACGAGAAATGTTCTATCTCCAGGATTCCCACGATCCAACTTGTTTGTGACATATTCAAATAACTCAACCAAATAATTGAAACACGATTTAGCCTTCATAAAACCATGTTGACTCTGACGAATTGTAGTTTAAGTTTGCAAATGTCCTGAACAATGGATTCTAATAATTTGCCTTAAATTACAATAGTTTATTGTTGCACTTTAGTCCCTAATGTATGCCATTATTACAAGTTCTTCCCTTTCGAAAACCTTTACTTTTTCTTTGGATTCCTGTTTGATGTGCACAAGGCTTTAAGAGATCTATTCCAATTGCTGTGTAAGATCCACATGTGGCTGAATAGAGTCATCATCCTGCTGGTGTACAATATCGATGGGCTGACGTCTTTCTGGTATTCTCATGTTGCCATCTCCAAGGCCAGAATGACGTCCTCCTGTTGATGCTTTAGAGGATTGGGAGATTATGGAATCTTCCAGTTGCTGTGTAACATTTTGAGGGACTGATGGGTCTTCTCATACTACGCCATAACAGGTGGATATACTGAACGGTCTCCTCATGTATCCTGGAGATGGGACCGAGGGATTGATTGGTCTTCTCTTCTTCCCATACAACAATCACGTGTCTAAATTACCTCTTCCTTTCTCATGAAATAAGTCTCAGGTAGTTTTTTTATCGTATCCAATTCCCTTGCAATAGGCTCGATGGGTCTGAATGGCCTCCTGTTATCCCAGTGTAACAATCTCCAGCCAATGTGTGACCTCTTCCAGTTCCTATGTTACAGACATGAGGAGACTGAATGGACTGATCCTGTTGCTGTTTAACAGGATACTGGTGCAGCATAGGCTCGAGTGGCTGATTGGCCTCCTTCTGTCAGTGTATATCAGGCTCCAGGGGCTGAATAGCCTCGTCCTGTTTTGGTGTAACAGGTTTGGCCTGAATATCCTCCTGTTGTTCCTGTGTAACACACTGGAGAACGGAATGGATTCCTCCACTATCTGTGTAATTCACTTCACATGTTGAATCCTTCTGTCAGCTATGTTCAAATAAGATCATCTTCAATTTTTGTAAACCCCAATGCCTACTGGGTCAACCTGATCATCCTTTCGTTATAAGCTAGCACCGTCATTGCAGGAATCAGTTGAGGGAACCATCTCTGAGCTGCGTCCAATATAACAACATCCTTTCTTCATAGAAGAGATTAAATCTGTACACACTACTCCAGATGTGATCTCACTAAGACCTTGTACAGCAGCAGCAATACTTTACCAGCCTGCAGTAAGGTTCCCACCCAGGTTAGAGCTGTCTCAGCTCTCTGGGGGAATACAGAGCATTGTTGGAAGATCATTGTCCTTCTCTACTCCATCAGCATAACGGGAGATCTGGAGAAATTAAAGTTTGAAGGTCATAAATGATGTGGTGAGATGATCTCTACCATTCATCTCCCCAGAGCCCACGTCGCTCACATTCCAATGTATCTTGTGGGCGGCGCGGTGGTACAGTGGTTAGCACTGCTGCCTCACAGCGCCCGAGACCCTGGTTCAATTCCTGCCTCAGCTGATTGACTGTGTGGAGTTTGCACGTTCTCCCCGTGTCTGCGTGGGTTTCCTCCGGGTGCTCCGGTTTCCTGCCACAGTCCAAAGATGTGCAGGTCAGGTGAATTGGCCATGCTAAATTGCCCGTAGTGTTAGGTAAGGGGTAAATGTAGGGGGATAGGTGGGTTGCGCTTCGGCGGGACAGTGTGGACTTGTTGGGCTGAAGGGCCTGTTTCCACACTGTAATGTAATGTAATGTAATCTAATCTCATCTAGTAAGGTGGAGCGCAAAAACAGCAAGGAGGAGCAAACATTGATGGGATTTATATATCAAAGTGAAAGCTGCAGTAATAATGCTGGACATGTTATAAAACAGGAAATGAGATATACACATTGGTGGCTACTGCAGTAATAATGTAATGTTTACATTATATCTAAACTGTGTTAACCCAATTGAATGCTGATGCTGGGAAAAATGGACTTCACGAGCACGTGTGAGATGGTTTGCGTTAACATTATGTCGAGCACTGAGCTCGAGATCAGGTTATTTAGGAATTGGTGTTGAGTGAGCAGAAGAGCTAATTGAAACTTTTGCTGGAAAGGACCTTTTTGGAACAGTGACCATAATGTATTGGTTTTCTTTTATGCTGTTTGAGTTCACGGCAGTTTTTGTTTTATTTGAAGTAACCGTTATAAATCTGAGTCATGCAAGCCAACAAGGTGTGAGGAGAAAATAGGGACGACAGATGCTGGAGATCAGAGTCGAAGAGTGTGGTGCTGGAAAAGCACAGTCAGGCAGCATACTAAGAGTAGATAAATCGATGTTTCGGGCTTAAGCCCTTCATCAGGAAAGAAGCTTATGGGCAAAGGGGGATGAGAGATAAATGAGAAGGGGGTGTGACGGGGGAGGTAGCTGGGATTGCGATAGGTAGATGAAGGTGAGGTTGAAAGTGATAGGTGATTAAGGGAGACAGAACGCCTCATCTGCTGCAATCATTAAACCCAATGTGGTCTTCTCTATATTGGCGAAGCAGGAGGTCAACTTGTGGATCATTTCAGCGAACATCTCTGGGACAGCCACACTGAACAACTCCATCGCCTTTTGGCTGAGCACTTTAAATCCCCTTCCCACTCTGCCAAGGACTTGAGGGCACTGGGCCTGCTCTATCGCCAAACCCAAGCCACCAGAAGCCTGGAGGAAGAAAGCCTCATCGTCTGTCTTGGGACCTTCCGACCACAGGGGCTCATAGTGGATTTCTCCATTTCCCCTAATCCCACCTTATCCTACTCCAACCTTCCAAGTTAGCACCGCTCTTTTGAATGTTCCTATGTGTCCACCTTTCTTCCTATCAATCTGGTCCAGCCTCCTCTCCGACTATAACATTCAATCCCACCTTCATCTTCCTATTAGATAAAAGGAGGCAGCTTAGAAAAATGCCAAGTATTGCAGTGAGCCAGTGGATTCAGAGAAATGTAGGACGCAGCAAAGGATGATCAAGAAACTGAGAAAAAAATCAAAATGAGAAAAAGCGTGCAAACGAAAGAAAACCATAAAGACTGCTAAAAAGCGTCTATCAATGTATGAAAAAAAAACAAGGACAAATGTGGAACAGTGCATGTCGCTCAGGATAATTTATTGCAGAGAACAGAAATTGCAGGGAACAGAAGCTGTTTCTTTGCGTCTATCTTCATGGAAGAATGTCCAGAAGTTCTTCCAGAAATGCCAAGTGACCATGGGACTTGTATAACTAATATCTAAGATCATTCTTATCAATGTTGAGGTTATCTTTGAAAAGAAATCTGGATTGAATATTTATAAATCTGACAGACTAGATGCACATCATACAAGAATTTCAGAGGAAGCAGCAATGGACATATTTTTTGCATCGAGGATTTTCACTTTGTTTTCCGACACATTCCCGAAAGTTATTTTGCCAATCTGGATAAGGCAAAGGTTATAAATTTATCCAATAGTTGAAGAAAGTACGAATTTGGAGAATGGTGAACTGCAGACCAGTGATCTTGTCATCCGCAGTCAGGTATCTGCTGGACTCGATTACAAAGAACATGCTACTAGATATATAGAAGGTAAAAACATAACTGGGGAGTGTGAGAATGTACCGATGAAAGGAAAACCAGAAGTGGCAAACATTTTTTTGGAATGGTTTGAAGATGATTCTTGTGGACATAGGCAATGAAGAACCAATTTATAACGTAAAGTTGGATATTCAGGAGCTTTTTTTAAAGAACTCACACAGCAAGTTCATAATAAAAATTAAAGCGAGAGATATTGGGAAGAACATATGCAAATGGGAAAGTAAAAATTAGGTTTACATTCATGTGAATGTAATTGGAAGATAGAGGATGTCGTGCACCAGTTGCATCGAGCCTTGGTGAGACTAAACGTAGAATATTGTGTATCGTTCGGAGTCCCAATCTAAGAAAGAATATATTGACTACAAAGGAACTTTAAAAGGTATTATCCAGATTAATCCGTAAAATGGCAAGGTTGTCTGATGGGGAACCTCAGCCTGTAATCTCGAGTTTCAAAACATGAGAGTTGATTGTAGTGAATCTTAGAAACATCGAAAGGACTGAATAACAGAGGAACATGGAGAAGTACAAGTAGGCGAGATAAGGGAGAATCCCACGATATTCTACACGGACAAGTAGAAGAGAATAATCAGCAAACAGCTAGTGTCCATTAGAAACCAAAGGAGCAATCTGTGTGTCAAGATGGAGAACATTGAAGGATTGTTACTTGAGACCTTCACATCTGTTTTACTTGGGAGAAGGAGGATGCAGGTACAGAATTCAAGAAGATGGACTAGGAAGCTCTTGAACAGATTGATGTAAAATACGAGCAGGTATTTGAGGTTTGTTCTGTACAAATTTGGATCAATCTCCATGTCTGAATGAGTTGTATCACAGGCGGCTGTTGGGGTCAAAGGAGGAAAGACACTGACTGAATATTTTAATTAGAATCTGACCATAGGCGAGGTACCAGAGAACTATAGAACTGCTAATACAATTCCACTTCACAGTAAGGGTGGGAGAGATGGACCAGGGAACTATAGACGAGCGAGTATTAGATCACTGTTGAGGAAACTACTGGATAACATAGGGAGGGAGAAAATCGAACTCCAATCAGAGTTGCAAGGTTTGATCAGGGATAATTATCATGACTTTATCAGGAGGAATTCCCATCCAATGGATTTGATTGAATTAGTTTGAGGAGGTCGATTATTTAGTTTTGTAGGATGGCCTTTGACAAATTTCCACCTAGGAAACTGAAAAATAAAGTAAAATCTCACAATATGATGGATAACTTGGCAAGATACAACGAAAATTGTCTTAGTAGCAGGCGACAGAGGGTGGTGGGAGAAGGCTGTTTGTGTGACTGGAGACCAGTGTCCCCTGGTGTACCACAGAGATCAGTGTTGTGTCCCTTATTGTTTGTGTTATTCATAACAAAATATAGATGTGGAGGGGGCTAGGTGGAGAGTGGGGAAGGTGTGATAAGTAAGTGTATGTTTGACATAAAGATTGGCTGGGTGGTTCGCAGTGAGGGGGAAGGCCTTAAGTTTACAGGAAGATGCAGATGGAATGGTCAGATGGGCAGATCAATAGCAGTTGGAATGTAACCCTGATAAATATGAAGCGATGCACTTTGGGAGATGGAACCAAGCAGGGGAGGAATCAATGAATAGCAGCACATTGGGAAGCTCAGATTGTGCTTCTCCACATCCCTGAATGTGACTGGACAGGTTAATCCTTAAAAATATGTTACTGGAAAAGCGCAGCAGGTCAGGCAGCATCAAAGAAGCAGGAAAATCGATATTTCGGGCAGATTCCTGAAGAAGGCTTATGCCCGAAACGTCCATTCTGCTGCTCCTTTGATGCTGCCTGACATGCTCGCTTTTCCAGCAACACATTTTTAAGCTCTGATCTCCAGCATCTGCATTACTCACTTTCTCCTGGACTGGTTAATGGACGAGTTAAGAATTGGCCCTTGGGTGTAGCGTTTCCTAATCAGGGTGTAGATTATAAGAGTAATACAGGGCTTTGGTTCGGCAAAAATGGAGTACTGTATGTGGTTCCGGGAACCACATTCCAGGAAGGATGTGATTGTACTGGAGAGGGTGCAGAGGTGATTCACCAGGATGTTCCTGGAATGGAGCATATCAGCAATGGAGAAAGGCTGAATAAGCTCGGGTTGTTTACTTTGGAGCAGAGAAAGCTGAGGAGTCAGTGATTCAGAAGGATATGATTATAAGCGGCACGGATAGGGTGGATAGGCAGCAGCTGTTGCTTTTAGTGAGAGTGTCAAGTACAAAGGAGCACACTTTTAAAGTGAAGAGTTTGAGGTTCAGAGATGATTTAAACATTTCTTCACCTCGAGGTGTGGGGTTCTGGGATTACTTCCTGAGAGGGGAATGATCACCTCACAATCGTTAAAAAGTACTTGGACGAGCAATTGGAAGTGTCATAACATTCCAGGCTATGGGCCTGCTGTTGGAAAGTGGGACTAGTATCGATCGTGCTGTATTTCTGTTGGCACAGAGTCTATGCCCCTGTGAGGTATATGGTGTGGAAGGTCAACTATTGAGCAGTTTAAGGCAGGAATTGATGGATTTCTGAAGAGTTATATTCATAAGGGTTATAAGAGTGAACTTTATTAGCTTGTTAAATTATGTCAATTTGAGAAATATGAGAAAACAAGTGCAGTCTCCTTACAGTTTGAAACCAGAGAATGGAGAATGGGGAACAGGGAAATGGCAGAACTATGAAGCCACTACTTCAGTTCTGTCTTCACAGAACTTTCTAACAATACAAGGAAAACCGAGTCTGGTGTGGGAAAATGGTAGAGTACATGGAACAATAAACATAGTAAGTAAATGGTTTAGCAGAAATTATTGTGTCTGAAAGTAATGGTCATAGACAACACTAACATAGATTTATGAAATGGGAATTATGTTTGAGAAACAAACTGGGAGACAAATGAAAGTGAAGCAATGGATGTAAAACATTTTGATTTTTAGAAAAATGTTGGTAAAGCTCCAAGCCCAATTTGCAAAATCAAATCTGAGTGGATTGGGGCTAATATATGGACATGTTTCTAGAATGGGTGGGCTGGCAGGAAACAGTGAATAGAATAAAAACAGACTCGTCAAGTAATAGCCTGACATTGTCTGTAAGGTATGATTCTGTGAGCATGACTATGTCCCCGACTCCCCATTACCTTCCCCAGATATCTCCTGTCTCATCAGCAGGAGGGACACAGCAGACGTGGCGGTACAGTGGGATGCAGTTGGAAGGCAATTGCTCTTGGAGTCCTCAACAGTGACTCCGCATCCCATGAAATCTCATGGTATTAGTTTGCACATGGGAAAGAAAATCTCCTGCTGATTACCATGTACCAGCCTCTCTCAACTGATGACTCAGTACTCCTCCATGCTGACCAACACTTGGAGGAAGCACTGAGGGTAGCACATACGGAAGATGTACTCTGGGTAGCGGATTTCAATGTTCACCACCAACAGTATCTCAGCTGCAGCATTACTGATTGAGCTGGCCGGGTCGTAAAGGACATAACTGTCAGCAGGTGGTGAATGAACCAACAAGAGGAAAATACATACTTGACCACAGCCTTACTAATCTGCCAGTTGCAGAAGTATCTGTCCATGACAGTATCGGTAAGTGTGACCACGCATAGTCATTGTGGAGACAAAGTCACACCTGCATATTGAGAATAACCTCCACCATTTTGGGTGGTACTATCACGGTGTTTAATAGGGCAGACTTCGAACAGATCTAGCAGCTCAAATCTGGATGTCCATAAGGTGTTGTGGGTCATCAATAGCAGTGGAATTGTACTCCCGCATAACGTCATGGCCTGGCATATCCCCCTGGCAACAATTACCATCAATCCAGAGGATGAACATTGGTTCAATGGAGTGTGCAGGATGGCAGGAGCAGCAGCAGGCATACCTGACAATGAGGTGTCAGCCTGGTGATGCACCAAACAGGACTACTTGTGCGCCAAACAGCATAAGCAGTAAGTGATAGACAGAGTGAAGTGATCCCACAAGCAACGGTTCAGTTCTAAGCTCTGCAGTCCTTCCACATCTAGTCGAGAAACATTAGGGACAATTAAACAATTCACTGGAGGAAGAGATTCCACAAATAATCCCTTCCTCCATGATGAAAGAGCCCAGCACCTCAGTGTATAAGATAAGGCTGATGCATTTGCAACAATCTTCAGTCAGAAGTGCTGAGTGGATGATCCATCTCAGCCTCCTCCAGTGGTCGTCAGCAATTCAGTTTCCAGTCATCAACCAATTCGATTCAGTCCACGTGATATCCAGAAATGATTGGAGATACTGGATACTCCATAGGGTCCATAATCTGACAACATTCTGGCAATAGTACTGAATACTTGTGCTCCATAACTTGCCACTCCCCTAGCCAAACTGTTTCAATACAGTTACAACAATGGCTTTCCCCGATTATGTAGAAAATTCCTCAAGTATCTCCTGTATATAAAAAGCAAAACAAATCCAATCCGGCCAAATACCACTCCATCAGTCTACTGTCGATCATCAGTAAAGTGGTGGAAGGTGTCAGTGCTTTTAAGCAGCACATACTCAGCAATAACCTGCTCAATGACGACCAGTTTGGGCTTCACCAGGGCCACTCAGCTCTTGACCTCAGTACCGTTGTTCAAACATGGAAAACAGAGCTGAATTACAGAGGTGGGGTGACAGTGACAGCGCTTTTTGGCAAGGCTGCATTCGACCCTGTATGGTATCAAGGGGCCTTAACAAAACTGGAATCAATGGGTATCAGAAGCAAACCCCCGCTGGTTAGATTCATACCTAACACGTAGGAAGATGGTCGCGGTTGATGAAGTTCAGTCAACTCAGCTCCAAGTCTGTAGGAGTCCCACGAGCAGTGAACAAAAACTTCATCAGTGTTGCTTCATCAATGACCTTCCCTCCATTTTAAGGTCAGAAGCGGGGATGTTCGCCAATGATTGTACAATGTTCTGCAACATTCGTGGCTCCTCAGAAACTGAAGCAGTCCATGTTCAAATGTGACAAGATCTGGACAGTATCCAGGCTGACAAATGGCAAGTAATATTCAGGCCACACAAATGCTAGCCCATGACCATCACCAATAAAATACAATCTAACCTGTCCCTTTGTATTCAATGGTGTTACTATCACTGAATCCCCCAGCATCAAAGTCCTTGTGGGTAATCATTGCTCAGAAACTCACTGGTATCGCCACATAAACACAGTAACTACAAGAGCAGGTCAGGAGCTAGGAATACTGTGGCGAGTAACTCACATCCTGACTTCCAAACGTCTGTCCATCATCTACAATGCATAAATCAGAAGTGTGATAGAAGACTCCCAATTTGCCTTGATGAGTGCAGCCCCAACAACACTCAAGAAGCTTTATACCATCCAGGATAAAGCAACCAGTTTGACTGTCCCTTCATCCACAATGCTCCAACATCAACGCTCAGCAGCAGCAGCAGTGTTTTACTATCTACATGCTGCAATGAAATGATTCACCAAAGATCCTCAGAGACCATCTTCCCAACACACGACCACGTCTATCTAGAAGGACAAGGGCTACAGATGTATGGGAATACCATCATCTTTAGGTTCCCCTCCTGACTTGGAAATATATCACCGCTCCTTCATAGTCGCTGGGTCAGAATCCTGGAATTCCCTCCCTAATGGCATTGGAGGTCAACCACAGCGGGTGGACTGCAGCGTTCAACAAGGCAGCTCACCACCACCTTCTCAAGGGCAACTAGGGTGAGGTAATAAATGCTGGCCCAGCCAGTGACACCAGATTCACGAAATAAATAAATAGAAATTAACAGAGGATGGGATGGTTGCTGAGGTGTCGCAGGGATCAGTGCTTGGCGCCCAGGTGTTCACAATGCCCTTTAAACATTGGGTTGCTGGAATCAGATACAATATATCCTAGCCTGCTGACAGCACTAACGGATGTGGGATTGTGAGTGGGCGAGGAGGATGTAAAAAAGCACCGAGAAGACTAAGACAAGTGGAGTGAAAGGGTAAATACGTGACAGAGGGAAAACAATGTGGATAGAGGCGACGATGTGCCCTTTGGTGGAAACGATAAATTGGCAGCCTACCATTTGAAAAAGATTGGTTGAAACATGTTGATTTACAAAGGGACGTATGCTCCTTTTTGTTGTTTCCTTCTGCATAAACCCCTGAGGTCCCTGCAGCACAGTGAGTTCTGTAACCAGAAGTCAATACTAGGCATGGCATTGCCACGCTGACCAGTGTACATAGAACCAGCAAGTGGGGAGCTACTACATTGAAAAGGATCTGGATCTCCTTGTACACCAGTCACTGAAAGCAATATTGCAGGGAAGAAAGCAGTGAAGAAGATAAATGGTGTGCTGACCTTCATTTCAGGGGGATGTGAGTCCAAGAGAAATTGTGTCTTACTGTAGCTGTACAGGGCCTTGGTGAGACATCATCTCAAACATTGTGCAGTATTGTGGACAGTTCTCATCTCCATACCTAATAAAGGACAAACTGACATTGAGAGAGAGCAGTGAAGGATGACCAGACTGATACCTGGGATGGCGAGCTTGTTGTCGGAGCAGACTTTGTGGTGACTGTGCCCGTATTCCATGGCGTTTAGGAAAATGAGTGGAGAAATCAGTGAAATGTACAAACGTCTGACAGGGTGAGACAGATTGGAAGCAGGGATGATAATTCCCCTGGCTGGGACGTCTAGAACAAGGAGCAACAGTATTAGGTACAGGCAGGTTACTCTGCACTGAGATGAGAATAAATGTCTGCACTCACTGACTGGTGAACATGGGGAATTCTTTCGCACCTGGAAACCAAGACACTGATTATAAATAAAGATTGAGAGACAGTAAAGGGATGATGGGAGAGCAGGAGCACGGTGTGGAAATGAAGGGCCAACCATCATTACATTGAGTTGGGTAGCAAACTCGATAGACCAAACGTATTACTGCACCGCCTATTTTATAGCTTCCCAAGGTTACTCATATTAACGGGTATGTGTATCGTGTGAGATAAGTGCATTGAGGAGATTTTTTTCCATGAACTAGAATGGGGGAGGCTCAATGTGTTGTATGACCTACTCCTTTCCCACTGTTTCTGTGCAGTCTCTGGGAAAGCTCGGTAAATGCTGTCACAAGCTCTCAGATGTCAGGAAGGAGGTCTCTGCAGTGTCGACAGGACTGTGTTCACATTCCCTTTTCCGACATTGATGCTGAGGCCAGATGTTCTGTCCGGTTTCATCCTTTCAGACCTCCGAGTAGTTAGATACAAATGAGTGCCTTGATTGACCGTTTCAGAGACCATTGAAATGTTTATCAAATGTCAGGGTCTTTGGAGTCAGTTTTAGGCCAGCCCAGGAAATCATGGGAGGTTCACTTCCTAAAGTACATTGGCAAAGGAAATTCTGTTTACAATCCATATTGGCTTCAAGGTCACTGTTACTGACCCCAGATTTTAGATCTCGATATTTTATTAATTGCTTTTAACTTCCACCCGCTGCCAGAGTATTAGCCTGGTCTAGATTAGTAATCCAGTGACATTTCCACAGCACCATCTCCACATGGGGATCTATCGGAAACCACACTGAACAGGTTGTTTCTGTGCTGCTTGACATCTCTGTCAAAAAGAACTCCCATCAATTTGGCTGTCATGATGGGACTGAGGTGATAGTAATTGGTCAGTTTGTAATATTTCTCTCCTTAGTGGACGGGACACAGCTGAATAATTTTCCACATTGCCAGGGAGATGTCAGGTTTGGAGCTGGAATGAAACAGCTTCCCCAGGGATACGGCTTGTTGTGCAGCACAAGTCTTCAGTCCTTTTGCAGGAGTGGAGTCAGGACCCATTGTCTGTGTCGTATCTATTGTTCACCTGTTCCTTCATGTCACGTGCAGCGAATCAAATTAGTTGAAACTGGCATCTGTGATTTTGTGGGCATCATGATGACGGTGACGTGTATCATCGTCTCCACACTTCTGGCAGAAGATAGTGCAGATAAACATCCTTCTCTTTTACACTGATGTGCTGGTCTGTTCCATTATTTAGGATGGGAATGTTTGTGGAGCCCTCTCCTCCAGTCATTTGTTTAATCTCCATCATCATTTATGACTGAATGTGACAGGGCTGCAGGGCTTCGATCAGATCTGTTGGTGAAGTCGGTAGCTTTAATGAGTTTGCATCAGGTTAAAGCTCATGTGATTCTGACTCTGACATGTTCACCCACACTCGTCACTGAGCCATAGATGGTGTTGATGGTAATGGCAGACTGAGGTGTCATCCTGGCAAACTGTTACAGGTTGTGGTTGAATGCTGTTCTGCTTCTCCTGCTGCTGTGGTCTACAGCACTACATGAATACGCAGTTTCGAGCTGCAATATCTGCAATGCAATTCTGCTGTCTGTTCCCCAATTCTCACTGAGACCCATTCACCCATCAGCCCTGCACTCAGTGACCTAACCTGGTTTCCGATGTGGAAATACTTCCATTTTCGTACTCTCATTCTGCTGAGGGTCTCTCTCCCCTGGTTTTGCTTCCAATCGGACACATTCCGCAAAAGCATTTCACTGATCTTAATTCAAATGTTTAATTCACCTGAATCATTTTTCTTGAGAAATACCATCTTCTGTGTTTAAAGTGAATGATTTTCCTTTGCTTCTTTCCTTGACCATGATTTAGAGCTCTGTAGTATCAGTGATGCCAGCGTTATGTAATTGCAGAGCCAATGAATTCTCTGGATTCCCAAACATCTTCACCACATTGTATATTTTCTCTTTTGGTTTGATGCCTTATCACTCATGGCTGCCTTGTTCTCCCATGAATATGTTTCAAGTTCTTGGGGTTTCATTTCTGGTATTATCTACTGAATTATCCCCCAAACCTCCTCCCATTGCTGCTCCATGGTTTTTCCTGCTCAGCTCCCCTACCAATTAACTCTGGCCAGCTACGCCCGCATGTCTTTGTAGTTACATTGCTTAATTATAACCACATTACATCTTGAAGAGAGCATTAGATATAAACTGAAAGAAATAATTTTGGGAGATGGGACACGAAGAAAAATTGGTGGATTTTTTAACTCGATACAAAGGGAGAACGAGAGAGAGGATATAGATATGGAGATGTGGAAAATGAGAAAACTACATTATCGAAAGAAGGAGATGAACATCCCCCAATGTTTTGGCAATGCCTGTGTGCTGTGGTCCTTTGTACAGTGCATGTACAACAGAGTAATATGTTCAAATGCTGAGTCTGATGCCAGAATATTTATCTCCAATAATATGACAGACACTAGCTTTGGAAAGAACCCAGCAGGCCAACATATTGAAGTCCCGGTAGAAAGGGGATTAACTGAAATACGTTGGGACACCAGAATCAAGAATTTGGAGCACTCATCCTGGTAAGAATGAGAGATTAGAGTTGGGAATCCCAGAAAAGGAGAGAACGTTGAGAGGATCAAATCATGCTTTAATGTTTTATCAATTTTATACATCATATGCATCATTTTTCGTTAACCGTGTCTCTGTTGTTTATTTACAATGTGTTGTGCACATATGAAAAATGCGACTTATCTGCACACACACATTGATTAAACAGTGTGTATAAAATCATTTTTCCACCATTGAAAGTGTCCTGTTGTCGTGTTACCAGGATACATGAACACCAACTAGCCACCAAAAGACATGAAGCACTATCACTATGTTCCATACATACAGACAAAGAAGGGCACCACTTTGACTGGGGCAAAGCACACACACATACTAAGACACGCAAGGACCTTCTTAAAGGAATGGTATTCTAACCAGAAGTCCATCAATAAACGCATCAATTTAGATCCTGTCTACATTCCCTTGTTAAAATAACCGGAAATGATATCACCCACTTTAAGAAACTTAGACCTATAAATAGAGAGGCGGGACATACCACCAGCACTTCAGCAGAGACTCTCACTGATGATGTCACCTAGTCATGGTGACGAAATTTCTCAAAAAAATACCTTCAAGCTCAGCGAGCTAACCTACACACATATAAATTGTTATTTTTTTGTTTATTAGTGGAATTTAGGAGATCTCTGTCGCTCACGTTTTTACAGATTATGATGTGAGGTGAGCTTTTCTAGGTGTGTGGTTTTAATTAACAGAGGTGTTCGACATTGATGTCATAACAGTTTGGGGCCTTGCCGTGTGGCACTTGGACTGACTTGAACAGATTTGAGATACAACAGGTCCCAGCAAATTCCAACTCATTGCAATTAGTGACTTTGATCTTTAAATAAAACCAGTGGGAAAATTCGTTTAATTTTGTTACTTGTGGTTGGTTAAATGAAAAGTGAGGGAAATGGCTTTTAACATTACTAAAGAGGTTCCCAAATTTTGCAAGGAAGTTTAGAAAGACAGAAGGAGGACATTTTTTAGAATTAGGAAATAGGTTGGAATTGCATTTAACCAGGGAGAAAAGAGAAGTTGAAATTGTAATGGAGTTGGTTAAGCACTTTGATGTATCAGAAAAATAAGCAACTGCAGTAGAGTTATAAAAGCTTAAATTGCAAATGTGGCAACTGGAGTTAGAAGATAAATAAAGGCTCAGAAACAGAGAGAGACGAAAGAGAAAGAGAGGAAAAAGGAAGAGAGAGGGGATTTGAAATTCAGAACTTGGGGATTAGACAAGAAAGTTAACTTAACAGGATGGAGATGAAGGGAGAATGTAGGGGTGTATACAACTAGGTTAGTAACTTGCCATATTTCGGTGAGAAAAATGTCAAAACCTTTTTTATTCCATTTGAAAAAATGGCTCGGCAGATGACGTGTCCAGTGAACTTGTGGGTAATGCTAGTTCAGACTAAGCTGGTGGGCACAGCTGGTGAGATATGTGCATCGCTGTCAGATGAGGGATCAAGAGATTATGAAGATGTCAAACTGGCTATTTTGATTGGTTATGAATTGGTACTAGAAGCATATAGACAGAAGTTCAGAAAAATAGAGAAGGAACCAGGTCAGACTTATATTGAGTTTGAAAGAATTAACCAGTCATTTTGACAGGTGGGTGCTGGCCTTAAAAATGGCTGCGAGGCTTGAAGGGAGATTAATCTGCTGGAGAAGTTAAAAGAATTACTTCTAGAGATAGTAAGAATTCATGTGAATGAATAGAAAGTTCAAGAAGTGAGAAGCACGGCAGAAATGGCAGGTACATATGTATTGTGGCATGTGATGAAATTTAGCTTCTGGCAGGAATTTTACCCTGTGAGGGATAGAAATTGGGAGAAGAGACGATCACACATTGCAAAGCGAACAGTAGCTCACAATAGTTTACCACAGGTGACGAAAGAAGCCCAAGGGGGTTGAAAGGTGGTGAAAGGCCTCAGGTGCTCTCACAATAGGGGAGTGGAACACATAAAATTACAGTGCTGGTGGTTTAAGAAGGGCACAGGGATAAAGTTGTTTTCACTGCAGTAAGCTGGAACACACCGTGCTGGGCGTTAAAGGAAGACACTTTGGGGAAAGATGTGGTAGAAGAGGCTAAGCCCAGTGGCATTAGTGAAACTGGTAAAGGAGACCCCAAGTGGATCCGAGGAGCTGCAGGAAATTGCACAGCCTAGGCAAGGGCTGGGTATGGAGGCAGTGCCTGATCTCTCTAAAGAATTCACCTCTGTAGATAAAGTTTACTCAGAAAGAACAGGGGGAGAAGGACATGAAGTTATAATTTTGTGAGATACGGGATCTGCTCAGTCTCTAATAGTTGAGAAGTGAGGCGTCGGAAAAGCACAACAGATCAGGCAGCATCCGAACAGCAGGACAATCGAATATCAGGCAGAAACCCATCGTCAGGAACATGGTGGGGGGACAAGGGGGCTGAAAGATAAATACAAGTGTAGTAGCTGAGCTGGTGGGAGGATCACTGGGAAGGAAATAAGAAGATGTAGGTGGGAGTGATAGTGATATGTCGGAGGGTAGGGTGGAGTCGATAGGTGGAAAGGAAGATGGCTAGTTAGGGCAGTTTAAGAGGGCAGTGCTAGGTTGAACTGTTGGATCTGGGAGAGGTTGGTGGAGGGGAGATTTGGAATTTGGTGAAGTCAATGTTGATGCTGTACAGTTTGAGGGTTCCAGCTGTCCTACCACCAATTGGAGTCCTATCACCCTCCTCTCCGACCTACCACCATCACACCCCACCTGCATCGACCAATCGCCTTCCAAGCTCCCTTCCACCCAGCTCCACCCCAACCCTCCCATTAATTTCTCAACCTCCTTGCCCCTCCCTTACCTCCCACTTTCCTGATGAAGGATTTATGCCTGAAACGTCAACGTTCCTGCCTCTCGGATGCTGCCGACGTGTTGTGCTTTTCCAGCCCCACACTTTTCAACTCTCATCTTCAGCATCTGCAGCCCTCACTTTCTCTCACTCTCTAATAGTCGGATATGAAAATATTACTTCACTCGTTCTGGAATGTTAATCAAGAGCGTGTTAATTTGTGGAATGGGGACAGAAATTAAGCATTCCCTTGTATAACATAAGGATGGAATGCCAAATCAAGATTAGGGAAGTAACAGTGACAGTGAGTAACAGAGTGTCAGTTCCAGGAATACAGTTTGTTCTTGGGAACGATTTAGCAGGAGGCGAGGTGGGATAGGCACACCTTGTGGTGGAGAAGCCAAAGGAAGACTAGGGAATTGGTGAGTTAAAAGAAAATTACTCAGGAATTTTTCCAGACTGTGTAGTAACAAGATCCCACTGTCATAAGTTACATCAGGAAGGAAAAACGAACGAAAAAGAGAAATGGGTTGATGCTCAGTGAACTGACACCCTGTTTGATGTAATGGTGCAGGAAAAAACCTGAAGAGGCAGAGGATCAGGCAGAGGTGTTTAGTCCAGAAAGGCGAATGAACTTACAACAGATATATACACACACATTCACACACACATACACATGCACACACACAGAAAATGAATCATACTATATATTGTTGAACGTTATTAACTTAAAGATAGAATCATAAAATTAAAATGGAGACCCTGATAGGTTACTGCAGAAGGGAAATGTGCCGAAGTGCACCAGATTGTGTTAGCAGCAACTACAGTGTTACGGGTAGCTCATAAACTAACTGCAGGCGGTCACTTAGGTGTACAGAATACTCAGGCTAATGTACAGAAGCATTTCTAGTGGCCTGGAATGCACAAGGACACTGCTATTTTTTGTTGTACGTGATATACATACCAAATGGTAGGTAAGTAACAGGCAGTAATAAAACCAGCATCTTTCTTGCCAATTCCTGCATTCGAAGAACCTTGCACGTGGGTTATGATTAATTGTGTCACTCCCTTTTCTAAAGTAAAAGTGGAAACCAATACTTGCTGACCATAGTGGATGTGTCTCCCAGATTTCCAGAGGCAATTCCATTATTGGACTGTCAAGGCAAAAAGGGAGGTGGAGGAGTTGGTAACTTTCTTGACTCGCTGTGGACTACCCAGAGAGATTCAGTCAGATCAAGGGTCTCATTTTACCACTCAGCTGTTTAAGGAAGTCATGGGTACTTTAGGCATATAGCACTTCAAATCAAGGGCGTCCCATCCTGAATCCCAGGGAGCCTTGGAAAGTTAGCATCAGACGCTGAAGACTATGTTAACAGTGTACTAGCAGGATTGGCCAAATGATTGGGATAAAGGTGCCCCATTAAATTGTTTGCCATTAGAGATGTCCCAAATAAATTTACTCACTTTACTTCCTTTGAGTTAATATTCGTACATGAAGTGAGAGGTCCTTTGAAATTAATTAAATATATATTGACAGGACTGAAGTCGGAAATCTCACACCTGGATTCTGTGTATGAGGTGAAGGAGAGAGTAGATGGAGTAGGTGAGTTTGCTAAACAGTATCTGAAGATCACAACATAGAGTGAAGCAGGTGGCAGATAAAAACACTGAAACTTTAAAGATTTCCCGTGGGGATGACGTATTAATATTGCCACCAGTGGTAAGAAATCTCTTCAAAGCCAGGTTTAGTGGCCCCTTTCAAATTAAAAAAAATGTGGAGTCAGTTAAACTATCTCGTAAAGATACCTAAGATGACAAAAAAACTTTATCGAGTTGTTCATCCATTGTCCATATGGATGAATAATGTACCAGCCACATTTAAGACTCAGAAACAGAGTTGTGGCCATATGAACAAATGATGCATTTTATCTGTATGATGTAGTGATCTTTAGCAAGTGATTCAAAGCTCCTCTGTTACAGTTGGCAGAGCATGTTGAACGATTACAAGAAGCAAACTTGGTCATAAACTTAAAGAAAACAGAATTCGCGAAGGCAGAGGTGACGTTCTTGGGACATTACATTGGACATGGGAGGTTGACCCCATGGAACACAAAGACGAAGGGCTTTGAGGAATTTCCACGACCATGCTCGAAGAAAGAGGTGCTTCGATTTTTGGAACTGAGTGGATTCTATCGGAAGTTTGTTCCAAACTTCAACAGCGTATTGACACCACTGATGGATTTATTAAAGAAGAAAACAGAATTGTGGTGGACAGAACAATGCCAGGACGCATTTGAGAATTTTAAAGCAGGATTAATCATCACACCAGCTTTAGCTACACCAAATATTCTGAAACCCTTTGAAAATTGTGTTTGACGCTCGGGATATCGGGGTCAGAGATATATTGATTCAGAAAGAGGATGATGGAATTGAATGGATAATTGGCTACTTGTCGAAAAAACTCAATATCCACCAGAAAAAAAATACAAAATCTCCATTATTGAACAAGAATGATTAAGTTTCACACTGGCCTGACAATATTTTAATGTGTATATGACAAACAAATTGTCGGAGATTTTGGAATATTTAAAGACCAGAATATGAGACCATTTAATTGGAGTCTTACCTTACTGACTTTAAACTTACAAAATGTACATGCTGTGGCTCCTACAATGTGATAGCAGATGTGTTTTCGCTGATTTAAAGGAAAGCAGTGTAGATAACATTTACCTTATTCCAGTGTTGTATTGGTGTGCAGAATTAATATGAATGATATAACTGAGATTAATACTTTTGTATTTCATAAAATTGGGATTAAGAATTAGGGGAAAAGAAATGTAGCCATCTTTTCATTCTGCTGGTTCATTTTATTTTCTGAAGCGGGAAGATGTTACGAAGACAAAAACATGTATGGGTACATGACAACAGATCGGATTTTGTTGAATAGAAATTAAAGCCACAGTTGCCAGCTAAAGGACACACTGTTCCACATGTCACCATTAGCTGAGAAATGGATACCTGAGTTTTGCTTGCTGTTTTGACAGCCATTCAAATGCAATCAAAGAGTTTAAATAATGCTCAGGATACCAGAAACCAACAGAATTTGAATATTATTGTTTGGACACCTGGACAGTAATCAAATTATGAGAATTATTATATCATGGGGAGTATACAAACCCAGTATTTTGAACACTGGAGGGAGAGCTGCTGCCATCTAACAGTACAGCAACTGCTGTAGAGCAGGAGTGCTAACGGCTATCTCAAAGACTCTCTATCAAAGACACATGTTCATGTAAACCTACTTGCAATCAAAAAATGACCCAGGGAGATCATCAGCTGAAAGAGTGAACACAGCGGGGAAGATAGAGACTGTATGGTCTTGAGGTTTTAATTTTCATATGTGGGTTGTTGGAACAGCATATTTTTACAGAGTTGGAGTCAGATAGTAAGTAGCTAAGAAAAGAGGGGCTTGTATTTGTGAATAGTTGTTGTTTCGTGTTCACTATTAAAGTTAAGAAACTAACTTGATAATTTTTGCTTGAATACTGGAATGTAGGAGATCGGTGTCGCTCATATTTTAACAGATGACAAAGTGAGGCGTGCTTTTCTGGGTGTTTGGGTTTAATTAACAGAGGGGTTCGAGTCCACCTTGTAAATGTCCATTCATGCTAACCCCATTTCCCTGCAGTTGGTCCATATGCTTCCAGTCCTTTCCTATCCACATATTTATCCAAATGTTTTTGAAATGTTGTTAATATACCCCCCTCAACCATATCTGCTGGCAACTCATCCACGTACCAGCCCTCTGTATAAAAAAGTGGCCCCTCAGGTTCCCTTTTATTCCTCCCCCTTTAACCTTAAACTGATCCCCTCTAATCCTCGATTCTCTACACCTTGGAAAAAGACTGAGAGCATTAACCCTATCATACCCCTTGTGATTTTATACAGCTCTATAAGGACTCCCTCAGACTCTTACACGCTAAAGAAAAGATCCCAGCTTACCCAACCTCTCCCTATAACTCAGACCATTGAGTCCTGGCAATGTATTTGTAAATTTCTTCTGCACTCTTTCTAATTTAATAACATCCTCCCCATAACAAGGTGACAAAACTGAACACAATACTCCAAGTGCGGCCTTACCAAAGTCCTGTGTAACTGCAACATAAGGTCCCAAATTCTATACTCAATATCCTGCTTGATGAAGGCCAATGTGCCAAAAGACTTCTTCACTGCCCTGTCTACCTGTGACTCCACTCTTAGAGAACCGTGCACCTGAACGCCAAGGTCCCTCTGCCCACTGCACCCCTTAAGAACCTCCCATTCACCATGAAACCCCTACATTGATTTGAGTTTCCAAAATGCAAGACAGCACGCTTCTATATTAAATGCCCTTTGCCATTTCTCGGCCCATTTCCCACCTGATTAAGGTCCTGCTGGAATTTCTGATAAACTTCTTCACTGATCATGCTCCCAATTACTTTCGTGTCATGTGCAAACTTACTAATAATGCCTTGTACATTCTCAACCAAATCATCGATAACAAACAGCAATGGACCAAGCCTCCAGTCTGACAAACATCCTTCCACTCAACCCTCTGATTCCTACCATCAAGCCAACTGTGTATCCAATTGGCCAGTTCCCCCCCGCATTCTACGAGATGTAACCTCCCTGAGCAGCCTGCCATTTGGAAATTTATCAAAGGCCTTACTGAAATCCATAGAGACTACGTCTATCACTCTGCCCTCATCAAACATCCTGGTAACTTCATCAAAGGACTCTAAGAAATTTGGGAAGCATGATTTCCCACTCACAAGTCTATGCTGACTGCTCCGAATCAATCCATGTGTAAGTAATGGGTGCAGTCAATGGTATGTTGTGCTTCATTGTAAGATGATTCGAGTACAAAAGTAAAGCCATCTTCCTGCTGTTGCAGAGCCTTTCTCAGAGAGCATTTGGGGCACCCTGTACAGATTCGATGTCCTTTGTAAGGAATGATTCCCTTACCACAGGCACCGGTGATGGTAACATGAGGATAGAGTGAATAAGCTGAGTGTTTAATCTGTAGAGCTGTGAGAGACGAAGAAATTGTGATGCTGAAACACGAGGAGTGGCAGCGATCTCTTATTTCCAAAACAGACATTGACAGGGAGAGAAATTCCATACTTTACCCAGGATTGATTGGTTTGATTTATTGTCAAGTGTACCTCAGTACAGGGAAACACTTTGTTTATGAGCAGTGGATGCAGATCATAGTAAGCATGGCCAGACAGATCATAGGGTGGAAATAGACTTGGACAGAGCAAGGCATACAGGGTACACTGCACGGGACATGCACTAGACAAGATCAACATGAACAAGATCACCATTATTTGTACTTAGAGAATCCATTCATCACTCTAACGTGAGTTTCCTAACAGTTCATATGCCTAAATTAACTATCCCCATGTTATCCCCAGGCGAGTGAATCCTGTACTGAACGTCAGGTTGCTCACAATCCCCAACAGCAGCCTGACTGGTTACTCCTGGTTCCTGTTTGACAGCTCAGTGTACTGACTAGTGTGACAATGCTGCAGCTTTAAGAGGTTATTTTGTCCTGGTTTCTTTTAAGAGAGAAATTGAACGATCGTTACCAAGCTGGGCTAGTTAAGACCATTTGAGTAACAGCTAGGGAGGCCTTGTGTTTATTTTAATGCAGCCTGAATGGGTGTGGCCAACTCTCACAGATTAGGATCTCTGGGTTTTGGTTTCTCAGTAATTTCAGAAACTATTGGGGTCTCTACAGAATTGGAAGCTTCAGTGAATGTTTCCTGGTTGCTACCCTCTCTGTAATTTCTCTTGATGCTGTTTTTAAGTCCTGGATTGGAGAAGTGTTTGTGACAATCTGTGTCAAAATATTTCTTTTTGCCAAGGGCTGTGTTTATGGAAGTTTCCTATATTGGAACAGTTCATTAGTAATAGTTCCTAGATCTATTATTCTGTTAAGCTGTTCAATAGAATTACGTTATTCTAAATTCCTCTTTCTTTGGTTTCATTTCCTCTTTCGTGTTTAAATAAATGGTGTTTGCTTCACACCGAGTAGTTTGAACAGTCACATTGCATCTGGAACAGACACTTTACATTTCCTTTAAAATAAGAAAACATGAGAATCTACGCTACCACCTTCAAATATTTTCGAGGGGCTCTGGTGTGGTCCATCACACTAGACTCCTTCTCTTCCTGAGTAATACGCTGGAGGCACTGAATGGGCTGTCACTGTTCTTCTCCAATAGTGACAATGGGCTGAACGACTTCCTCATATTCCTGTGAAACCAGCGTGAGGTGCTGAATGAACTCTTGTTTTACTGTGGCAATGTGCAGTGCCCGCCAGTGCTGTTACATGAATGTTACGGACACTATAACAGCACAAGTCTCAATGGAGTCTGGATCCTGCTACATATGGATAAAGACCAGTTCAGGAGCTGATGGGGACAAAATGTTCTGAACATTGTGGAATCTTCAGCGACCATCCCCACTTCTGATCTTATGGTGGGGAGGGTGGGGGCGGGGAGACATCGATGAAGGAGCTGAAGATGTTTGTGAAGTGGAAGCTTCCCTGAGGATCTCGCACAGAGGTGACCCAGGACTGAGATGATGAACATCTTCCTTTGTGCCATGCTTGACCTCAAACACAGGAAAGGTTACTCTGATTCCCATTAAGTTCAGTTTTGTTAAGCTCCTTTATGTCAACAGAAGGCCACCACTGCCTTGATATCAGGGCCAGTCATTTTTACCTGAACCCTTGTGCCAACCTCTTTTGTTCACATCAATAAGCTATGGTGTAGGAGCAGCAAGTGTTTTCTTCGTCAAAAGCCTTCTTCACTGCCCTGTCTACCTGTGACTCCACTCTTAGAGAACCGTGCACCTGAACGCCAAGGTCTCTCTGCCCACTACACCCCTTAAGGCTCTCCCATTCAGTATGAAACTCCTACCTTAATTTTAGTTACCAAAATGCAAGACCCCACACATCTACATTAATTTCCATTTGCCATTTTACGTCCCACTTCCCCACTTGATTAAGGTTATGCTGCAATTTCTAAACTTCCTCATTGATCATTCTACCACTTATTTCAGTGTCACCTACAAACTTACGAATCATGCCTTGTACATTCTCAACCCAATCATGGATAACAAACAGCTATGGACCCAGCCTCCAGTCTGACAAGCATCCTTCCACTAAACCCTCTGTTTCCCACCATCAAGCCAACTGTGTATCCAATTGGCCAGCTCCCCCAGCATTCCACGTGATGTAACATTCCAGAGCAGCCTGCCATGTGGAACCTTATCAAAGGCCTTACTGAAATCCATAGAGACTACGTCTACCACTCTGCCCTCGTCAACCTTCTTGGTCACTACATCAAAGAACTCTAACAAATTTGGGAAGCATTTTATCACACTCACAAGTCTATGCTGACCGGTCCGAATCAAACCCTGTGTAAATAATGGATGCAGTTAATGGTATGCTGTCCTTCATTGTAAGATGATTCGAGTACATAAGTAAAGCCATCTTCCTGATGTTGTAGACTTGCTGCGAGAGTATTTGGGGCACTCTCTACCGATTTGTTCTGCCTTGTGAGGAATGATCTCCTTACCCCAGACATAGGTGATGGTAACATGAGGATAGAGTGAAGATGTTGTGGTTTAGACTGTGGAGCTGTGTGAGACGAAGAAATGGCAATGCTAAAACATGAGGAGTGGCAGCGCTCACTTATTTCCAAAAATGACATTGATAGGGTGAGAAATTCCATACTTTACCCAGGGTTAATTGATCTGATTTATTGTCACGTGTACCTCAGTACAAGGAAACACTTTATTTATGAGCAGTTAAGGCAGATCAATATCAGCATGGCCCGGCAGATCATAGGGTGGAAATCGACTTGGACAGAGTAAGGCATACAGGTTACACTGAACAGGACGTGTACTAGACATGACCAACATGAACAAGATCAGCATGATTTGAACTTAGAGAGTCCATTCATCAGTCTAACGTGGCTTTGCTAATTGTTTATGTGCCTTAATTAACTTTCCTGTACTGAACACCATGTTCAGTAGCCACAATACCTTCATTCTGAAACACGTAGCCATTCCCACCAGCTTCTGCTCGCCATCGAGAACACCAGGCTGGCTTCTCGGAGATGGAAGATGCCTTATTGAGACTTCACACAAGACATATGACTTCAATCCTCACAGCGAGAAAACTACGTTAAAGTCCCACATGTGTATCATAAGCAATGGAGCCAGGAGGAACAACGCGGAACAGTCTGTCTGTGCAGCCTCTGCTCCACTTACTCATCATGTTAGAGCATCAATTCGGAGACAGTGAGGACTGCCGATGCTGGAGATCAGAGTAGAGAGTGGATTGCTGGAAAAACACAGCAGGTCAGGCAGCATCCGTGGAGCAGGAGAATCGACGTTACGGGCATGAGCCATTTATCAGGAGTTAGCATCAATTACCTCATTCTGTCTCTGTGTAATTGCGAAGAGGCGGAAATGGCCTCCTCCTATTCCTGTATAAGTGGCTCGAGGGGCTGAATGGCCTCATCTTATTGCTGTTTAAGTGACTCAAGGGACTGACTGGCTTCTTCCTCGTACAATTGGACAGGGCCAAGGGCCTGTTTGGGTTACCCCTGGTTCCTGTTGACAGCTCGATGTGCTGAAAGTGCGATGATGCTGTAGCTTCAAGAGGTTATTTTGTCCTGGTTTCTTTTCAGAGAGAGTTTGAATGATCGTTAGTTCAGACCACTTGAGTAAACAGCGAGGGAGTCCTTAGGTTAATTTTAATGCAGCCTGAATGTGTGTGGCCAGCTCTCACAGATTAGGATAATTGGATTTTGGTTTCTCAGTAACATCAGAAACTATTGGGGTCTCCACAGAGTTGGAAGCTTCAGTGAATGTCTCCTGGCTGCTACTCTTTCTGAATTTTCTCTTGATGCTGTTTTTAATTCCTGGATTGGAGAAGTGTTTGTGACAATCTGTGTCTGAATATTTCTTTTTGCCAGGGGCTGTGTTTATGGGTTTTTCGTATATAAGAAAAGTTCATTGCTATTACAAGGGGGCATAGCTTTAAATTAAGGGGGGGTGGGTATAGGACAGATGTGAGGGGAAGGTTCTTTACTCAGCGAGTCGTGAGTTCATGGAATGCCCTGCCAGTAGCAGTGGTGGACTCTCCTTCATTATGGGCATTTAAACATGCATTGGATAGGCATATGGAGGATAGTGGGCTAGTGTAGGTTAGGTGGGCTTGCATCGGCGCAACATCGAGGACCAAAGGGCCTGTACTACGCTGTATTCTTCTATGTTCTATGTTCTATGTTCTATGTTCATTCGTAATAGTTCGAAGATCCATTATTCTGTTAACTTGTCCAATAGATTTAAGTTATTCTAGATTCCTCTTTCTTTGGTTTCATCGTATCTTTCATGTTTAAATAAATGTTGTTTTCTTCAAACCGAGTGGTTTGACCAGTCACATTGCATCTGGAACAGACGTTTGACATTTCCTTTAAAATATGAAAGCATTAGAGTCTAGGTTACCGCCTTCAAATATTTTCGAGGGCTCCGATGTGGTCCATCACACTGGACTCCTTCTTTTCCTGAGTAATAGGCTAGAGACACTGAATGGGCTGTCCCTGTTCATCTCCAATAATGTCAATGGGCTGAATGACTTCCTCATATTCCTGTGAAACTAGCGTGAGGTGCTGAATGAACTCTTGTTTTACTGTGGCAATGTGCAGTGTCAGGCAGTGCTGTTCCATGAATCTTACGGACACTTTAACAGCACAAGCCCCAATGGAGTCTGGATCTTGCTGCACATGGACACAGACCAGTTCAGGAGCTGATGGGGGACAAAACATTCTGAACATTGTGGAATCGTCAGTGACCATCCCCACTTCTGATCTCATGGTGGGGAAGGTGGGGCGGGGAGACATGGATAAAGCAGCTGAATATGTTTGTGAAGTGGAAGCTACTCTGAGGATCTCCCAGAGAGATGACCCAGGAAAGAGATGATGAACATCTTCTGTTGTGCCATGTTTGACTCCAAATACTGGAGAGTTTTCTCTGATTCCCATTAAGTCCAGTTTTGTTAAGCTCCTTGATGCCAGAAGAAGTCAACCAATGCCTTCATATCAGGTCCAGTCATTTTTACCTGAACCCTTGTGTCAACTTCTTTTGTTCACACCAATAAGCCATGATATTGGAGCAGCGAGTGCTTTCTTCAAACAGGTGGTATTGAATGTCAGGATTTTTCTTCTCAAGAATGTTTGGGGAGCTAGATGACTGAAAGTATGTGAAGAGGAGGTCGATGGATATTGACCTGTCACAGAGTTGAGGGCTTTGAAGAATTGGGTATAAAAGAGGATTTGAGACCAAGAACAGATCAGTCATGATCTTAGTGAAGGGCAAGGCAGGCTTGGGGAGTGAATGACCTGCCCCTGTTTCTAATATTCACACTTTCAGTTATTGGAAAGTTAGTGAGTGTTATTTTTAAGAATGTTCTGTTATTGAATGTTGCAGTCAGGGAGACCAGAGGATTTTGTGAGCCATCTCTGGGTGAGGTATGTGAGCTGTATTTACAGTGAATTTGGGTCGACAACATGACCAACAAATAAAGCACAAGTTGCAGACAGGAGAAGCTCTGTAAAGAGAGATGAGGGGCCTCTTTCATACCCAGCCTGGGCTTTCCAATTACATTTCCCAAATCGCCTCAAAGCGTGTGTGATAGTCTTGAAGGGCCGAATGGTCTCCTCTGTTTCTGTGCACCAGTTTATAGCAGTAAGTAGCCTCCCACTGTTCCTGTCTAACAGGTTTGGTGTGCAGAATGGAACACAGGAACAGGGGACTGAGGAGCATGAGTGGGTCATTAGATACTTTGAGCCTTCTCCACCAGGCACTAAGATTGTGGCTGATCAGGTTGTGGACTCAGCCCCACTTTCCTGTCTGTATCCCATTATCCGTGATTCACTTCCCTGTCAAATATTTAACTAACGCAGCTTTCAATCAATGTGAACATAGAGGCACGATAAACTTGCAGTGAAGAGAATTCTGACTTGAAAGGTTCTTTCAGAATTATTCGTCATCCCTCTTATAGAATCAGAGAGTCATGCAGAACGGAAGCAGACCCGTTAGTCCAACCGTTAGACCCGTTATATCAAATCTGATCAAGTCCCATTTGCCAGCATTTGGCCAATATCCCTCTTCTCAGATAATTTTTAAATGTGCGATTGTAACCAACTTCACCACTTCCTCTGACAGCACTTTCTGTACACACACCACTCTCTGTGTGAAACATTTACTCTAACTCCGCTCTAAATCATTCGCCCTCTCGCCTTCAACCTATGCCCTCTTGTTCTGGGCTCTCCGACCCTGGGAAACCGAAAGTGCCTGTTCGGAATGTACATGCCTCTGATTGTTTTATATACCACTATAATGTCACGCTTCTGCCTCTGACACTCCAGGGAGAAACACCTCATCCTAATCAACTTCTCCCTAAAGCTCAAACCCTCCAGTCCTGGAACACACGTGTCAATCTTTTCTGCAGACTAACAAGTTGTATGCAGTATTCTTAAAGTGGCCGCACCAACATCCTGTACAGATGCAACTCCTATATTCAATGCTCTGACTGATGGAGGCAAAAGTGCCAAATGTGTTCTGCGCCATACTGTCTACCTGCAACTCCACCTTCAAGGAATAATGTACCTGCAGCACTCAGACCCTTTGATCGACAACACTCCCCAGGACCTTACCATTAAGTGTATAATTTCTGCTCTGATTTGTCTTCCCAAAATGCAAAACCTCGTGTTTATCTAAATTAAACGCCATCTGTCATTCCTTGCACCATTGTCCCATCTAATTGTGGTCTCGTTGTACTCTGAAATAATCTACTTCACCACCTTTCTGATGTCATCTGCAACCTTACGAACTATGGCCCCGATATTCACATCCAGATCCCTGACATAAATTATGAAATGTAGTGAACTAAGTACTGGTCCTTACAGCACAGTGCTGCTCACAAGCCTCCAGTCTGAAAAATACGCCTCTACCTTCAAGCCAATTATGACGAGCTTCTTCTGTATCCCATGTGACCGAACCTTACTCATCTGCCTACCAATCGGAATGTTATGAACATCTTGCTGAGGTCCATGTGGACAATATCTACCAAACTGCCTTCATCAATCTTCTTTGTCATCTCTTCATAAAACTCAATCAAATTAATTAGACATGATTTCCCATGCAGAAAGACACGTTGCCTACCCCGATCAGCCCTTGCCTTCCCAAATGCATGTAAATCCTATCCCTCAGAATCACCTTTAACAACTTACCCACCACTGACATCAGGCTCACGGGTCTATAGTTCCCCGGCTTTTTGTTGTGCCATCGAAATTAACTATGACCATCGTTAATCGCTATTATCTATAGTCTGCAATATTAGGGAATGAAATCCTTCAGACACACTCTGCACAATGAAGGGTTTTGAATAGACAGAGAAAGAGAAAGACCATAATTTCTGCCCCCAAAATACGGATCAGTATTATCCACCTCTCATGTGTGACTGCCCTCTTCCTCAAACCATGAAATGATAGAAGGCAGCTGATTACCGTCCAGCCTCACCTCCCCACTGACTGTGTCTGCAATCAGTCCCTCATGCCCCTCACAACACAAGGCAACCCTAGCTCAGTGTCTTTGTGAAAATCAAGGCCGGAATCAAGGCATCCTGCAGAAGGGAAGGAATTTTAAAATTAAACGGGGAAGGTGAGTAGGTGGTAATATCACTCACTGGGTTGAAGAGTGGCAAGTGGAGTTTAGTTTGGATATTGCGAAGTATTGAATTGGTAAATCAAACAAGAGCAGGACCTATACAATTAAAAGTAGGGCCTTTGGTAGTGTTGGAGAACAGAGACCTCGGCCATCAGGTATAGTCCTTTAAAATTTGCATCTCATACAGATAGTGTGGTTAAGAAGGTGTTTAGCACACTTCTCTTCATTGGTCAGACCTCTGAGTATCGGAATTGGGACGTCATGTTGTGGTTGTACAGGATATTGGCGAGACTTCTTCTGCAATACTGTGTCCAGTCTGGTCTCTCTGCCCGCTCATTCCATAGGCATACCACCCTCTGGGTGAAAAAGCTGCCCCTTAGGTCACTTTTAAATGTTTCCCTCTCATCTTAAAACTATGCCCTCTAATTTTGGTCTCCCCTACACTTATAAAAAACATTCACTTTTCACTTTAATGTTATTGACCTTGATATTATTCAGCTGGAGAGGGTTCAGAAGAGATTAATCTGGATGTTGCTGGGAATAGAGAGAGTGATCGTTAAGGAGAGACTGGTTAGGCTGGGACTTTTTTCACTGGAGAGGATGGGATTAAGGGGTAACTTCAAGGAAGGGGTACAGATAAGCTGAAGGGCTGATGTCTTTTCCCTAGAGTTGGGGATTCAAAACTGAGGGATATTTTAAGTTGCGAGGAAAAAGATTTACAAAAGTCATGAGAGGTAATTATTTTAGACAGAAGCTGGCTTGGGTGTGGAATGAACTTCCAGAGGAAGTGGTGAAAGCAGGGACAGCTACAACGTTTAAAGGACATTCAGATCAGTACATGGATAAGACATCAGTTTGGATGGTGCTGTGAGCAGCTGCCCTCTCCCTCCCCATCTCTGAATGAATCCCTGTTGGTTTTCACCCTCTGAAAATGCCTGTGCAGTGGCGTGTAGAGGCCAGCAGAGGGTGCCATTGCATCACTTTAAGCACCACAGAGACTGCCAGACCATCCCCACACAGAGACACACAGATACACACACGGGAAATGTCAGGGCGCGGCGTGAAGCTCATCTGGTAATTTAAATTAAACATAGCAGTATTGGGAATATATCAGTATTTCACTGGCTCACACTCGTGAGCGGGGCAGGATTTCAGTTGTTTCATGGGGCCTGTGATGCTATGACAATCTCATTGTTTGTAGATAAGACCAAACCTGGAAGAATTGTGAAGTCTATGGATGACAGTGTGGAACTCTAACAGGACAGTGACACGTTGGTGTCGTGTTCAGGTGTAAGGCAGATGGGGATCAGTGCAGAGCAGTGTGAGGTGATACACTTTGGTAGGAAAGACAATGAAAGACAGTTTAAAACATACTGTGCCATTATAAAGCGGGTGCAGGACCAGAGAGCGCTGCTTGTATGTGCGCACAGATTGTTGAAGATGTCAGGACAAGTGGGGAGAGCAGTAACTATCACAGATTAGTTTCAGTATCTGAGCTGTTTACATCGTCTCCCCCCTGTAAACCTTCCTGGGAGGTGGGGGAGACGATGTGTTGTGAGCCCACGCTCCTGCCCACTGAGACCGTGGGGATTCCATTTGTACCAGTTCGACACAAAAGGGAGATGGCATCAGGGCCACGACTTCTAAGTTGTGTCGGGGGGAAATGGAGCTGCCAGTGGGTTTAAAATGAGAATTGCCCTTCACTGAACATTGCTCCTTACTCGGTCGGTGGGACGTGGATGTTTCAGAATCTCCACACGAGGCATCCCGCTCCTCTCCGGCTCGTACCAGGGTCCTCCCCACATGGCAGAGGGAGGGGGGAGGGAACGGATATCGGGAACTCCACCACCCGGATGGCCCTTCTTGTCCTATTCCAGGCTGTTTCTCCTGGAATGGGAGAAAGGAAGGGAGAGTGGGAGAGTGGGAGTGGGTTGTCCTGCTGTTAGTGTTAGTGGGGAGGGGGTCATGGTGAGGTGTCCGGAGGGAGTCAGTCCACAGTGTTGTATCCTTACAGTGTTATTAGTGTGGGTGTGTAATGGAGGGAAGAGGGGCGAGAGAGGGAGAGAGAGAGACAGAGACAGAGAGATAGAGTCAGAGAGAGAAGGTGCAGCATGCGGCAGTGAGAGTGGTGGACCATGAGCCCTGTTCGGGGTCGCTGTTATAATAGATAAACAGTGAGCGTGAGGGAGCAAAGAGAATATGGTGACCCTTATCCTGACAGAGCGGGGAAGGTTATTGATGCTTGTCCTGTTTTGCAGGACATTTCTTCAGACTGCAGATACTGCACGGAGCTGGGTGGTGAGCTCAGACCATGCTCGGTGGGTCTGGTGGTGTCGCCCTCTCTGGGAAGTGAATGGTCCCCCTCTGTACTAGCCCATCCACCAGGACCTCCGTGCCCCTGTTGACAAACCGGGCTGTAATTGTCCCTTATCTGCCATGCTCGGGGTAAACTGTGCAGGGCAGCTCCAAGCTGAGAAAACTCAATCGTGTGCCCATTGGGCTTTTAAAGATGACATCAGTGTCAGGGATCACGGAATATCCAGGGGCATCTGGGTGATGGTGTGTACCTCCAGCCATGAAGGACTCAATTTACAAAGCTGTGAATAAATGCTCATCCAAAACTCTCCACCATCTGACCTCACACCAATATCCCTTTTTCCCATCTTTCCTGGTAAGACAGGTTCATGTTAAAGGATGTTATCGAAGTGTCTTCATTTCAGCATTCTGCAACCTGGGAACACATCCTTCCATGAGACTGTCTCTCAGTCTCCCCCCTCTCTGTCTGTTTCTCAAACCCCTCCCATGTGGTGATATTTAAACTGATTTCCCTGCCATCTCTCTCTGGCAGTGATGTTCACACCAACAGCACCCCCTTGTCAGGGGAACAATGGAGACATGGAGCTGTAAATGGATAGGAGCTGTACATCCTGTCACTTCCAGCATGGGCTGCAAGTTTCCTCACTATGGGCAGTGATCTAACACACTGTTACTGAGCATTGCACTGGGGTGGGGTACACAGTCCTACATGCTGGGAGGGTAACTGCTCCTAGGTTACAGATCAATGAAATGGGGAGTTGTACACAGTCCTACATGCTGGGAGGGTAACTGCTCCTAGGTTACAGATCAATGAAATGGGGAGTTGTACACAGTCCTACATGCTGGGAGGGTAACTGCTCCTGGGTTACAGATCAATGCCCTGGTTTGGTGTACACAGTCCTACATGCTGGGAGGGTAACTGCTCCTAGGTTACAGATCAATGAAATGGGGAGTTGTACACAGTCCTACATGCTGGGAGGGTAACTGCTCCTGGGTTACAGATCAATGAAATGGGGAGTTGTACACAGTCCTACATGCTGGGAGGGTAACTGCTCCTAGGTTACAGATCAATGAAATGGGGAGTTGTACACAGTCCTACATGCTGGGAGGGTAACTGCTCCTAGGTTACAGATCAATACTCTGGGGTGGGTTACACAGAACTACATGCTGGGAGGGTAAATGCTCATTGGTTACAGATCAATGCACTGGGGTGGTGTACACAGTCCTACATGCTGGGAGCTTAACTGCTCCTGGTTTACAGATCAATGCACTGGGGTGGGGTACACAGTCCTACATTCTGAGTGTGTAACTACTCCTGGTTTACAGACTAATGTACTGGGGTGGGGTACACAGTCCAAAATGTTGGGGGGGGGGTATCTGTTCGTTGGTTACAGTTCAATGCATTGATCCTATATATATTGATCCAGTCCTATACGCTGGGAGGTTAACTGCTCCTGGTTTACAGATCAAGGCACTGGGGTGGAGTACATAGTCCTACATGCTGAGAGGGTGACTGCTCTTGGTTTACAGACTAATGCACTGGGGGGTGGTACACAATCCTACATACTGGGTGTGCAACCTCTCCTGGTTTACAGACTAATGTTCTGGGGTGGGGTACACAGTCCTACATTCTGGGAGTGGAACTGCTCCTGGTATACAGATCAATGCGCTGGGGTGGGGTATACAGTCCTACATGCTGGGAGCGTAACTGTTCCTGGTTTACAGACTAATGCACTGGGGGGGGGGGGGGTGGCGGGGGTTATCTGCTCCTTGGTTTCAGATCAATGCATTGGGGTGGTTTACACAGCCCTACATGCTGGGAGGTTAACTGCTCCTGGTTTACAGATCGATGCACTGGGGTGGGGTACACAGTAATACATGCTGGGAGGGTAACTGCTCCTGGGTTACAGATGAATGCACTGGGGTCGTGTCAACAGTCCTACATTCTGGGAGTGTAACTGCTCCTGGTTTACAGACTAATGCTCTGGGGTGGGGGTATCTGCTCCTTGGTTACAGATCAATGCATTGGGGTGGTGTACGCAGTCCTATACGCTGGGAGGTTAACTGCTACTGGTTTACAGATCGATGCACTTGGGTGTGGTACACAGTAATACATGCTGGGAAGGTAACTGCTCCTGGGTTACAGATCAATGCACTGGGGTCGTGTCAACAGTCCTACATGCTGGGAGGGTAACTGCTCCTGGGTTACAGATCAATGCACTGGGGTGAGGTACACAGCCCTACATTCTGGGAGGGTAACTGCTGCTGGTTTACAGATCAATGCACTGGGGTCGTGTCAACAGTCCTACATGCTGGGAGGGTAACTGCTCCTGGTATACAGATCAATGCACTGGGGTTGTGTATACAGTCCTAAATGCTGGGAGGGTAACTGCTCCTGGTATACAGATCAATGCACTGGGGTTGTGTATACAGTCCTACATGCTGGGAGGGTAAGTGCTTCTGGGTTGCAGATCAATGCACTGGGATCGTGTACACAGTCCTACTCACTTGGAAGGTGACTGCTCCTTGGTTACAGATTTATTCACGGGTGATCACTGCACAGGCTGCTGTGCTGGTCAGACTGTCTGGTTGAGGTTTATAGATAATACAATGATGTGGTCTGCACAGCTCCCCGTGCTGGACAGATATCTATTCCGGGGTTATAGATCAATGCACTGCTGTGGTCTGCACAGCTCCCCATTCTGGACAGATATCTAATCCGGGTTATAGATCAATGCACTGCTGTGGTCTGCACAGCTCCCCGTGCTGGACAGATATCTAGTCTGGGTTTATAGTTCAATGCACTGCTGTGGTCTGCACAGTGCTCCACTCTGGCCAGATTGCTGGGTTGTACTGAGCAGTGCATTGGCCTGGTCTGCACAGTGTTCCACGGTGAACAGATATCTCCTCTGGGTTGATGGTGTCTGGGCTGGTTCTGTGCGGTGGATTGAGAATGTG
The DNA here is from genome assembly GCF_037043375.1 of Chiloscyllium plagiosum. Classification (NCBI taxonomy): domain Eukaryota; kingdom Metazoa; phylum Chordata; class Chondrichthyes; order Orectolobiformes; family Hemiscylliidae; genus Chiloscyllium; species Chiloscyllium plagiosum. Next base: position 50,710 of record NW_028270337.1, on the reverse strand, counting down.
GTATATCTAACCATTTCAGCTGAACTGGCGATGCCTTTAGTTCTCATTCCTGTGATTGGACCCTCCGTCTCTCACCCCATTAATGTTACAGTGTGTCCAGGCACAGTACATCATGTTGGTGGGGTGGGTCGGGGTGAAAGGTGATGGACAGGTCAAGAGGTTCCCCGGAACGTTCTGTACCCGACATTCTATAACTGCCATTCCCCGGAACGTTCTGTCCCCGACATTCTATAACTGCCATTCCCCGGAACGTTCTGTCCCTGACATTCTATAACTGACATTCCCCGGAACGTTCTGTCCCTGACATTCTATAACTGACATTCCCCGGAACGTTCTGTCCCCGACATTCTATAACTGACATTCCCCGGAACGTTCTGTCCCTGACATTGTTTGTGAACGGCCGGACGTCAGTGAATTGAACAAACGATAAGATCCCAAGGGGAGAGATCCCGTTCCAGGGAGAAGGAGACACTGTTCCGAAGGCCCCTCAGGCAGTTAAAGGGGTGAATACGTTTTCCCTGCGTTTACATTTCTCCACGACACAGGATCGACCACAATTTAGAACAAAATACAGAAATTCCCAAACTCCGTTTGTCTTCAGGAAACTGGGAGAGAATCCTTCAGGACAGCAACGTTTCCACCCTCCGTATTAGGAACTGGGAAGGAGTGACCTGTGTCTGCTCTCGGGTGATCGAGTGTGTGGGAATGTTCTAGAAACCATCTGTCCTTATGGATGTATCTCTGTGTGTTTGGAAATCTCACTGGGTCCCCGATCAAATGGGTCCCTTTGCCTCCAGGCTGATTGATAATGGGTTTGTTTTCCTTCCTCACAGTTAACGTAGTGACCATCTACGTCCTGCTTTATAAAGATTGTGGATTGTCTCCGTGTGTCAGACGTTACCTGGGGGCCATGGCAGCGGCGGATCTCCTGGTCATTATCCTTGACCTGATCCTGAGACACATTCCCATTGTTTATCGGGAACAGTTTTATTTCCTAATGGACTCCGTCCCCGTGTGTAATATCCACGCCGTCCTGCTTTATGCAGCCACTGACTGCTCTGTCTGGTTCACCGTCACTTTCACCTTTGATCGGTTTGTGGCCATTTGCTGCCAGAAGCTGAAATGTAAATATTGCAGTGAGAAAACGGCGGCTGTGGTTCTGGGAGCAGTGACTGTGCTGAGCTGTTTAAAAAACATTTCCTGGTATTTTATGTTCACGGCTCGGTATCGGCTGGATAACGCCCCCTGGTTTTGTGATGTAACAGACGCTGTTCTATTCTCCAGTGTCTGGGTCACAATCGAGTTCCTCCACCACATTCTAACCCCGTGTGTCCCATTTCTCCTGGTTCTGCTGCTCAATGTTCTCACCGTCAGACACATTGTAGTGACCAGCAGAGCCCGCAGGAGACTCCGCGCTCACACCAATGGGGACGCTCAGTCTGACACTGAAATGAGAAACCGAAAAATATCCATCATTTTACTGTTTGTGATCTCGGCCAATTTCATCCTGTTATGGTCAACGTTAATGCTGTATTCTATATGGAACCGGATGTGGTATCTTCTGGATACCCCTGTGTTTCTCCATCCCTTTGTGCTGGAATTGGGCTTCATGCTGCAGCTCCTCAGTTGCTGCACAAACACCACGATTTATGCCATGACCCAGACTAAGTTTAGGCAGCAGCTGAAGAATGTGCTGAAATATCCCTTCACCCATATACATCCATTAATCAAATTCCCTCATTAATCAATCCATCCGGGATTTTCTCATTTCAGTTCAGTGTTTCAGCGATGGAGCAGCCTGTCGCTATGGTAACAGACTGAGGGTAGCGCTGGGTTGTCCATCCTTATCCCACAGGGGGGTTACAGGGAAACATTTCAATGTTTCTCACAACTCAGGGGCCGGTGAGAAAAGGCACCATCCCACTGACTGTGTCCATCACTTCCATTTGTAACCAATAAAAATGTTGATTAAAGTGTGCCGAGCAGCAGAGTGACCGATGTTGTTGTGTGTCTTTGTGTTGGAGAAGCTGAGCTGGAGAGAGACAGACTCAGCCCCAAGTCCTGGTCCTCAGGGAAGTGGAGGGCACCGGGCCCTGAGCTCAGGAGCTGGGTTTAACTCCCTCTGACACCCCCCTACTCCAACCTGGCCTCCCCATTTCCTCTCCCCGACTCTTCCTCCTCAATTCTCTCCCCCTCTCTCTCTTTCTGCACTCAGTCTCTCTCACCACCTCTCCCTTTCACTCTCTCTGGTCCCCTCTCAGACACCGCCCCCAACCCCGGATTCTCCACCTGCCTCCACTATTCTTTCTGCCTCACTCTCCCTCTCTCTCTCTCACACCCCCAACATGAGTTTCTCTACCTGCCTCCATTCTTCTCTCCCCCCCTCACCCTCACTCTCTCTCTCCTGCCGTCTCTGTCTCCCTCCCGCAATTCCGTCTCTACCCCAATTTCCCCACCTCCCACTTCCCACATCTCTCGATCATCTCACCCCCACCCCCCCACCCGCAACCTCACCACCAACACCCAGTCTCTGGGTTCGAGGGAGAGGGAAGGACCAGGGAGACAGTGTGTGTCAGAGAGAGAGGTAGGGCAGGGCAGGAGGGAGAGAGATTGAGTCTGAGAGAAACGGGGAGAGAGAGAGCGACCAATGTAGGGGGATCGAGAGTGGGAGAAGATGGAGAGAGAGCAAAGGAGCAGGGAGAGACAGAGGGAGAGAGAGAGGGAAGGGAGAGATAACGTGAGGGAGGGAGAGAGAGAAATAGGGGAGGATATAGTGGGAGAGGGGTCAGAGAGAAGGGGACAGAGAGAGGAGGAGACAGAGAGAGAGGGGATCGGAGAGAGAGGGGATCAGAGAGAGAGGGGGACAGAGAGAGAGGGGGACAGAGAGAGAGGGGGACAGAGAGATGGCGACAGAGAGAGTGGGACAGTGAGAGGGGTACAGAGAGAGAGGGGGACAGAGAGAGAGGAGGGCAGAGAGAGAAGGGGGCAGAGTGTGGGGAAGATTGAGGGGGACAGAGAGAGAGGGGGACAGACAGAGGGGGACAGAGAGAGGGGGACAGAGAGAGAGGAGGGCAGAGAGAGAAGGGGGCAGAGTGTGGGGAAGATTGAGGGGGACAGAGAGAGAGGGGGACAGAGAGAGGGGGACAGAGAGAGAGGGGGACAGTGAGAGGGGGGAAAGAGAAAGGCGGGTGGGAGGGTGAAGGGGCAGAGAGAGGGCGACAGAGAGAGGAGCACAGAGAGAGGGGGATATAGAGGGGGACAGAGAGAGGGGTACAGAGTGAGGGGGAGAGAGGGGGGTCAGAGAGAGGGGGACAGAGAGTGGGGGATGGAGAGAGTGGGGGATAGAGAGAGAGGGGGGACAAAGAGAGAGGGAGCAGGGAGAGGGCGACAGAGGGGGGCAGAGAGTGGGGGAGAGATAGACGGGACAGAGAGCGGGGGAAAGAGAGAGAGGGCAGAGAGAGAAGGGGGCAGAGATAGAGGGGGACGGGGGGGACAGTGAGAGAGGGGGACAGAAAGAGAGGGGTGACAGAGAGAGAGGGGGACAGTGAGGGAGTACAGAGAGAGGTGGGTGGGAGAGAGTGGGGGTCAGAGAGTGGGGGAGATAGAGGGGGGCAGAGAGAGGGGGACAGAGAGGGGGGAGATAGAGGGGACAGAGAGAGGGGGACAGAGAGAGGGGGACAGAGAGTGGGGGACAGAGAAGGGTACAGAGGGGGGGGGAGAGGGGGTCAGAGAGAGGGGGACAGAGAGTGTGGGGATGGAGAGAGTGGGGGACAGAGAGAGAGGGGGACAGAGAGGGGGCAGAGAGAGGGTAACAGAGAGGGGGTCAGAGAGCGGGGGAGAGAGATAGGGGACAGAGAGAGGGGGACAGAGAGGAGGACAGAGAGAGGGGGAGATAGACGGGACAGAGAGAGGGGATAGAGAGTGGGGGACAGAGAGAGAGGGGGACAGAGCGGGGGGCATAGAGAAGGGGGCAGAGAGAGGGTGACACAGAGGGGGCCAGAGATAAAGGGGAACAGAGAGAGGGGGTCAGAGAGAGAGGGAACAGAGAGAGGGGTACAAAGAAAGAGGGGGACAAAGAGGGGGTACAGAGTGGGAAGGAGAGAGGGGGACAGAGACAAGGGGCAGAGAGAGGGCGACAGAGAGGGGGTCAGACAGTGGGGGGAGAGAGAGAGGGGACAGAGAGAGGGGGACAGAGGGGGCAGAGAGAGGGGGACAGAGAGGGGGGGGCAGAGAGAGAGGGGACAGTGAGAGAGGGGGACAGAAAGAGAGGGGTGACAGAGAGAGAGGGGGACAGTGGGGGGTACAGAGAGAGGTGGGTGGGAGAGAGTGGGGGTCAGAGAGTAGGGGAGATAGAGGGGGTCAGAGAGAGAGGGGGGCAGAGAGAGAGGGGCAGAAAGAGACGACAGAGAGAGGGGCACAGAGTGTGGGGGAGATAGAGGGGTCAGAGAGAGGGGGACAGAGAGAGGGGGAGAGAGAGGGTACAGAGAGAGGGGGACAGAGAGTGGGGGACAGAGAGGGGTACAGAGTGGGGGGAGAGAGGGGGTCAGAGAGAGGGGGACAGAGAGTGTGGGGATGGAGAGAGTGGGGGACAGAGAGAGAGGGGGACAGAGAGGGGGGCAGAGAGAAGGGGGCAGAGAGAGGGTAACAGAGAGGGGGTCAGAGAGCGGGGGAGAGAGATAGGGGACAGAGAGAGGGGGACAGAGAGAGGAGGACAGAGAGAGGGGGAGATAGACGGGACAGAGAGAGGGGATAGAGAGTGGGGGACAGAGAGGGGTACAGAGTGGAGGGAGAGAGGGGGACAGAGAGTGGGGGGATGGAGAGAGTGGGGGACAGAGAGAGAGAGAGGGGGACAGAGAGAGAGGGGGACAGAGAGGGGGGCAGAGAGAAGGGGGCAGAGAGAGGGTGACACAGAGGGGGCCTGAGAGAAAGGGGAACAGAGAGAGGGGAACAGAGAGAGGGGGACAGAGAGAGAGGCGGACAGAGAGAGGGGGACAGAGAGAGAGGCGGGTGGGAGAGAGAGGGGGTCAGAGAGAGAGGGAACAGAGAGAGGGGTTCAGAGAGAGGGGGCAGAGAGCGGGGCAGAGGGAGAGGCAGGTGGGAGAGAGACAGGGTCAGAAGGAGGGGGACAGAAAGAGGGTGACAGAGAGAGGGGGCAGAGAGCGGGGGAGAGAGAGAGGCGGTTGGGAGAGAGAGGGGGTCAGAGAGAGGGCGACAGACAGAGGGGGACAGAGAGTGGAGGACAGAGAGTGAGGTAGATAGAGGGGGATAGAGAGAGGGGGACAGAGAGTGATGGGGACAGAGAAACGGGGCGACAGAGAGAGGGGGACAGAGTGGGGGAGACAGAGAGAGAGGTAGACAGAGAGAGGGAGACAGAGAGAGAGGGAGACAGAGAGAGAGGGGACAGAGAGAGAGAGGGTATAGAGAGAGGGGGGGACAGAAAGAGAGGGTACCGAGAGAGACAGAGGGGCAGATAGAGAGCGGGGATCAGAGAGAGAGGGGCAGAGAGAGAGGGGGACAGAGTGAGAGGGGGACAGAGAGAGAGAGGGGCAGAGAGAGAGGGGGGAAGGGGGGGGGACAGAGAGAGGGGGGACAGAGAAAGGGGGAACAGAGAGAGGGGGATAGAGAGACGGTGACAGAGAGAGGGGGCAGAGAGAGGGAGACAGAGAGAGAGAGGGACAGAGAGAGAGGGGGACAGAGAGAGGGGTCGGCGGGGCAGAGAGAGTGGGGGCAGAGAGAGGGCAACAGAGAGGGGGTCAGAGAGCGGGGGAGAGAGAGAGGGGACAGAGAGAGGGGGACAGAGAGAGAGGGGGACAGATAGAGGGGGACAGAGAGCGGGGGACAGAGAGAGAGGGTACAGAGAGAGGAGGGACAGATAGAGGGAGAACAGAGAGATAGGGGGGGACAGAGAGACCGCGACAGAGAGAGGAGCGACAGCGAGAGAGGGGGACAGTGAGGTGGTACAGGGAGCGGCGGGTGTGAGAGAGTGGGGGTCAGAGAGAGGGCGACTGAGAGCGGGCGACAGGGAGAGGGGGACAGGGAGGTGGTCAGAGAGAGAGGGGGCCAGAGAGAGAGGGGGGAAAGAGAGAGGAGGGACAGAGAGAGGAGGACAGAGAGAGAAGGGGACAGAGAAAGGGGGGCAGAGAGAGAGGGGGACAGAGAGAGGGGTACAGAGTGGGGGAGAGAGAGGGGGTCAGAGAGAGGGGGACAGAGAGTGGGGGGACAGAGAGGGGGCAGAGAGAGCGGGAGAGAGAGAGAGGGGGCTGTGAGGGGGGATAGAGAGAGGGGGACAGAGAGAGGGGGACGGGGTGTCAGAGAGAGAGGGCGACAGAGAGGGGGTCAAAGAGCGGGGGAGAGAGAGAGAGGGGACAGAGTGAGGGGGACAGGACTGAGGGGGACAGAGAGAGAGAAACAGAGAGAAGGGGACAGAGACAGAGGTCGGGGGAGCAGAGAGAGCGGGGGCAGAGAGAGGGCAACAGAGAGGGGGCAGAGAGCGGGGGAGAGAGAGGGGACAGAGAGAGAGGGGGACAGAGAGACGGCGACAGAGAGAGGGTGACAGAGAAAGAGGGGGACAGAGAGTGGGGGAGATAGATTGGGTCAGAAAGAGAGGGGGTCAGAGGGCGGGGGAGAGAGAGAGGGGACAGAGAGAGGGGGACAGAGAGAGGGGGCAGAGAGAGAAGGTGACAGAGAGGGGGTCAAAGAGCAGGGGAGAGAGAGAGGGGACAGAGAGAGGGGGACAGAGCGAGGGCGACAGAGTGAGGAGGGACAGAGTGAGGGGGGCAGAGAGACGGGAACAGTGAGAGGGGAACAGAGAGAGTGGTACAGAGGGGGGGGGACAGTGAGAGGGGGACGGGGTCAGAGAGAGGGGGGCAAAGAGAGAGGCGGCAGAGAGAGGGGGCAGAGAGAGGGGGCAGAAAGAGAGGATGACAGAGAGGGGGTCAGAGAGCGGGAGAGAGAGAGAGGGACAGAGAGAGAGGAACAGAGAGAAGGGGACAGAGACAGAGGTCGGGGGAGCAGAGAGAGCGGGGGCAGAGAGACGGCAACAGAGAGGGGCAGAGAGCGGGGGAGAGAGAGGGGACAGATAGAGGGGGACAGAGAGAGAGCGGACAGAGAGAGAGGGGGACAGAGAGACGGCGACAGAGAGAGGGTGACAGAGAAAGAGGGGGACAGAGAGTGGGGGAGATAGAGGGGGTCAGAGAGAGGGGGGGTCAGAGAGAGAGGGGGGGACAGAGAGAGAAGGGGGCAGAAAGAGGTGACAGAGAGAGGGGGACAGAGACAGAGGAGGACAGAGAGAGAAGGGGTCAGAGAGAGGGGGCAACAGAGAGGGTGGGGACAGAGAGAGGGGGACAAAGAGAGAGGGAACAGAGAAAGGTGGGACAGAGAGATGGGGGGATAGAGAGACGGTGACAGAGAGAGGGGACAGAGGGAGACAGAGAGAGGGGTACAGTGTGAGGGAGAGAGGGGGTCAGAGAGAGGGGGACAGAGAGTGGGGGGATGGAGAGAGTGGGGTATAGAGAGAGAGAGGGGGACAGAGAGAGAGGGGGAAAGAGAGGGGGGCAGAGAGAGAGGGGGGACAGAGAGGGGGGCAGTGAGAGGGGGGGCAGAGAGAGGGCGACAGAGAGGAGGTCAGAGAGCGGGGGAGAGAGGGGGACAGAGAGATGGGGACAGAGGGGGGGACAGAGAGAGAAGGGGCAGAGAGAGAGGGGGCAGAGAGAGAGGGGGCAGAGAGGGGTGGTCAGAGAGATGGCGACAGAGAGAGAGGGGCGACAGAGAGAGGGGGGACCGTGAGGTGGTACAGGGAGAGGCGGGTATGAGAGAGTAGTGGTCAGAGAGAGGGCGACAGAGAAGGGGGACAGAGAGCGGGGGAGAGAGAGGGGGGCAGAGGGAGAGGGGGACAGAGAGAGAGGGGGCAGAAAGAGGCGACAGAGAGAGGGGGGCAGATAGGAGGACAGAGAGAGGGGGCAGAAAGAGGGCGACGAGAGAGAGAGGGGGCCAGAGAGAGAGGGGGCCAAAGGGAGAGGAGGCCAGAGACAGGGGGGCAGAGAGAGAGGGGCAGAGAGAGAGGGGGAACAGAGAGTGGGGGAGATAGAGAGAGAGGGGACAGAGAGAGGGCGACAGAGAGAGGCGGACAGAGAGAGGGGGGGAACAGAGAGACGGCGACAGAGAGAGGGGCGACAGAGAGAGAGGGGGGGGACAGTGAGGTGGTACAGGGAGAGGCGGGTGTGAGAGAGTGGGGGTCAGAGAGAGGGCGACTGAGAGAGGGGGACAGAGAGCGGGGGACAGAGAGGGGGTCAGAGAGATAGGGGGTCAGAGAGAGGGTGACAGAGAGAGGGGGCCAGAGAGAGAGGGGGCCAAAGAGAGAGGAAGCCAGACAGGGGGGCAGAGAGAGAGGAGGAACAGAGAGTGGGGGACATAGAGAGACAGGGGACAGAGAGAGAGGGGGACAGAGAGACGGCGACAGAGAGAGCGTGACAGAGAGAGAGGGGGACAGGAAGAGGAGACAGAGAGAGGGGAACAGAGACAGAGGAGCACAGAGAGAGAAGGGGTCAGAGAGAGGGGAGACAGAGAGAGAGGGGACAGAGAGAGGGGGGCAGAAAGAGGAGACAGAGACAGGGGGACAGAGACAGAGGAGGACAGAGAGAGAAGGGGTCAGAGAAAGGGGGGAAAGAGAGAGGGGGTCAGAGAGAGGGGGGACAAAGAGAGGGGGGCAGAGAGATAGGGGACAGAGAGAGGGCGACAGAGAGGGGGTCAGAGAGCGGGGAGAGAGAGAGGGGACAGAGAGAGGGGGTCAGAGAGCGAGGAGAGAGAGGGGGGCAGAGAGATAGGGGCAGAGAGAGGGCGACAGAGAGGTGGTCAGAGGGCGGGGGAGAGAGAGAGGGGACAGGGAGAGGGGGACAGAGAGGGGGGGCAGAGAGATAGGGGACAGAGAGAGGGCGACAGAGAGAGGGGGTCAGAGAGCGGGGGAGAGAGAGGGGACAGAGAGAGGGGGACAGAGAGAGGGGGGACAGAGAGGGGGGCAGAGAGATAGGGGCAGAGAGAGGGCGACAGAGAGGGGGTCAGAGGGCGGGGGAGAGAGAGAGGGGACAGAGAGAGGGGGACAGAGAGAGGGGGCAGAGAGAGGGAGTGACAGAGAGGTGGTCAGAGAGCGGGAGAGAGGGGACTGTGAGAGGGGGATAGAGAGAGGGGGACAGAGAAAGGGGGCAGAGAGAGAGGGCGCGGAGAGAGAGGGTGACAGAGAGGGGGTCAAAGAGCAGGGGAGAGAGAGAGGGGACAGAGAGAGGGGGACAGAGCGAGGGCGACAGAGTGAGGGGGGACAGAGTGAGGGGGGCAGAGAGAGGGGAACAGTGAGAGGGGAACAGAGAGAGTGGTACAGAGGGGGGGGACAGTGAGAGGGGGACGGGGGTCAGAGAGAGGGGGGCAAAGAGAGAGGGGGCAGAGAGAGGGGGCAGAGAGAGGGGGCAGAAAGAGAGGATGACAGAGAGGGGATCAGAGAGCGGGAGAGAGAGAAAGGGACAGTGACAGGGGGATAGAGAGAGGGGGACAGAGAGAGGGGGGCAGAGAGAGAGGGGGCAGAGAGAGAGGGCGACAGAGAGGGGATCAAAGAGCGGGCCAGAGAGAGGGGGGACAGAGAGAGGGGGATAGAGCGAGGGCGACAGAGAGAGGGGACAGAGAGAGGGTGACAGGGTGAGGGCGGGCAGAGTGGGGTGGACAAAGAGAGGGGAACATAGAGAGGGGAACAGAGAGAGGGCAACAGAGAGGGGGTCAGAGAGCGGGGGAGAGAGAGAGGGGACAGAGAGATAGGGACAGAGAGAGTGGGGGAACAGAGAGAGATGGGGACAGAGAGACGGCGACAGAGAGAGGGGTGACAGAGAGAGAGGGGGACAGTGAGGTGGTACAGGGAGAGGCGGGTGTGAGAGAGTAGGCGTCAGAGAGAGGGCGACTGAGAGAGGGGGACAGAGAGAGGGAGGGACAAAGAGAGGGGGAACAGAGAAAGGTGGGACAGAGAGAAGGGGGGATAGAGAGACGGTGACAGAGAGAGGGGGCAGAGAGAAGGAGATAGTGAGAGTGGTACAGAGTGGGGGAGAGAGAGGGGGTCAGAGAGAGGGGGACAGAGAGAGAGAGGGGGACAGAGAGAGAGGGGGACAGAGAGGGGGTCAGAGAGCGGCAGAGAGAGAGAAGGGACAGAGAGAGAGGGGGTAGAGAGAGGGAGGGCAGAGAGAGAGGGGGCAGAGAGAGAGGGGCGACAGAGAGAGGGGGACAGTGAGGTGGTACAGGAAGAGGCCGGTGTGAGAGAGTGGGGGTCAGAGAGAGGTCGACAGAGAGCGGAGGACAGAGAGGGGGTCAGAGAGAGAGGGGGTCAGAGAGAGAGTGGGGCAGAGAGAGAGGGGGCAGAAAGAGGCGACAGAGAGAGGGGGCAGATAGGAGGACAGAGAGAGAGGGGGACAGAGAGAGAGGGACAGAGAGAGGGCGACAGAGAGAGGGGGGCCACTGAGAGAGGAGGCCAGAGACAGGGGGCCAGAGAGAGAGGGGCAGAGAGAGGGGGGAACAGAGAGTGGGGGAGATAGAGAGAGAGGGGCAGAGAGAGATGGGGGCAGACAGAGGGGGGCAGAGAGTGAGGGGGCAGAGAGAGAGGGACAGAGAGCGGGGGACAGAGAGAGAGGGTACAGAGAGAGGAGGGACAGATAGAGGGAGAACAGAGAGATAGGGGGGGACAGAGAGACCGCGACAGAGAGAGGAGCGACAGCGAGAGAGGGGGACAGTGAGGTGGTACAGGGAGCGGCGGGTGTGAGAGAGTGGGGGTCAGAGAGAGGGCGACTGAGAGCGGGCGACAGGGAGAGGGGGACAGGGAGGTGGTCAGAGAGAGAGGGGGCCAGAGAGAGAGGGGGGAAAGAGAGAGGAGGGACAGAGAGAGGAGGACAGAGAGAGAAGGGGACAGAGAAAGGGGGGCAGAGAGAGAGGGGGACAGAGAGAGGGGTACAGAGTGGGGGAGAGAGAGGGGGTCAGAGAGAGGGGGACAGAGAGTGGGGGGACAGAGAGGGGGCAGAGAGAGCGGGAGAGAGAGAGAGGGGGCTGTGAGGGGGGATAGAGAGAGGGGGACAGAGAGAGGGGGACGGGGTGTCAGAGAGAGAGGGCGACAGAGAGGGGGTCAAAGAGCGGGGGAGAGAGAGAGAGGGGACAGAGTGAGGGGGACAGGACTGAGGGGGACAGAGAGAGAGAAACAGAGAGAAGGGGACAGAGACAGAGGTCGGGGGAGCAGAGAGAGCGGGGGCAGAGAGAGGGCAACAGAGAGGGGGCAGAGAGCGGGGGAGAGAGAGGGGACAGAGAGAGAGGGGGACAGAGAGACGGCGACAGAGAGAGGGTGACAGAGAAAGAGGGGGACAGAGAGTGGGGGAGATAGATTGGGTCAGAAAGAGAGGGGGTCAGAGGGCGGGGGAGAGAGAGAGGGGACAGAGAGAGGGGGACAGAGAGAGGGGGCAGAGAGAGAAGGTGACAGAGAGGGGGTCAAAGAGCAGGGGAGAGAGAGAGGGGACAGAGAGAGGGGGACAGAGCGAGGGCGACAGAGTGAGGAGGGACAGAGTGAGGGGGGCAGAGAGACGGGAACAGTGAGAGGGGAACAGAGAGAGTGGTACAGAGGGGGGGGGACAGTGAGAGGGGGACGGGGTCAGAGAGAGGGGGGCAAAGAGAGAGGCGGCAGAGAGAGGGGGCAGAGAGAGGGGGCAGAAAGAGAGGATGACAGAGAGGGGGTCAGAGAGCGGGAGAGAGAGAGAGGGACAGAGAGAGAGGAACAGAGAGAAGGGGACAGAGACAGAGGTCGGGGGAGCAGAGAGAGCGGGGGCAGAGAGACGGCAACAGAGAGGGGCAGAGAGCGGGGGAGAGAGAGGGGACAGATAGAGGGGGACAGAGAGAGAGCGGACAGAGAGAGAGGGGGACAGAGAGACGGCGACAGAGAGAGGGTGACAGAGAAAGAGGGGGACAGAGAGTGGGGGAGATAGAGGGGGTCAGAGAGAGGGGGGGTCAGAGAGAGAGGGGGGGACAGAGAGAGAAGGGGGCAGAAAGAGGTGACAGAGAGAGGGGGACAGAGACAGAGGAGGACAGAGAGAGAAGGGGTCAGAGAGAGGGGGCAACAGAGAGGGTGGGGACAGAGAGAGGGGGACAAAGAGAGAGGGAACAGAGAAAGGTGGGACAGAGAGATGGGGGGATAGAGAGACGGTGACAGAGAGAGGGGACAGAGGGAGACAGAGAGAGGGGTACAGTGTGAGGGAGAGAGGGGGTCAGAGAGAGGGGGACAGAGAGTGGGGGGATGGAGAGAGTGGGGTATAGAGAGAGAGAGGGGGACAGAGAGAGAGGGGGAAAGAGAGGGGGGCAGAGAGAGAGGGGGGACAGAGAGGGGGGCAGTGAGAGGGGGGGCAGAGAGAGGGCGACAGAGAGGAGGTCAGAGAGCGGGGGAGAGAGGGGGACAGAGAGATGGGGACAGAGGGGGGGACAGAGAGAGAAGGGGCAGAGAGAGAGGGGGCAGAGAGAGAGGGGGCAGAGAGGGGTGGTCAGAGAGATGGCGACAGAGAGAGAGGGGCGACAGAGAGAGGGGGGACCGTGAGGTGGTACAGGGAGAGGCGGGTATGAGAGAGTAGTGGTCAGAGAGAGGGCGACAGAGAAGGGGGACAGAGAGCGGGGGAGAGAGAGGGGGGCAGAGGGAGAGGGGGACAGAGAGAGAGGGGGCAGAAAGAGGCGACAGAGAGAGGGGGGCAGATAGGAGGACAGAGAGAGGGGGCAGAAAGAGGGCGACGAGAGAGAGAGGGGGCCAGAGAGAGAGGGGGCCAAAGGGAGAGGAGGCCAGAGACAGGGGGGCAGAGAGAGAGGGGCAGAGAGAGAGGGGGAACAGAGAGTGGGGGAGATAGAGAGAGAGGGGACAGAGAGAGGGCGACAGAGAGAGGCGGACAGAGAGAGGGGGGGAACAGAGAGACGGCGACAGAGAGAGGGGCGACAGAGAGAGAGGGGGGGGACAGTGAGGTGGTACAGGGAGAGGCGGGTGTGAGAGAGTGGGGGTCAGAGAGAGGGCGACTGAGAGAGGGGGACAGAGAGCGGGGGACAGAGAGGGGGTCAGAGAGATAGGGGGTCAGAGAGAGGGTGACAGAGAGAGGGGGCCAGAGAGAGAGGGGGCCAAAGAGAGAGGAAGCCAGACAGGGGGGCAGAGAGAGAGGAGGAACAGAGAGTGGGGGACATAGAGAGACAGGGGACAGAGAGAGAGGGGGACAGAGAGACGGCGACAGAGAGAGCGTGACAGAGAGAGAGGGGGACAGGAAGAGGAGACAGAGAGAGGGGAACAGAGACAGAGGAGCACAGAGAGAGAAGGGGTCAGAGAGAGGGGAGACAGAGAGAGAGGGGACAGAGAGAGGGGGGCAGAAAGAGGAGACAGAGACAGGGGGACAGAGACAGAGGAGGACAGAGAGAGAAGGGGTCAGAGAAAGGGGGGAAAGAGAGAGGGGGTCAGAGAGAGGGGGGACAAAGAGAGGGGGGCAGAGAGATAGGGGACAGAGAGAGGGCGACAGAGAGGGGGTCAGAGAGCGGGGAGAGAGAGAGGGGACAGAGAGAGGGGGTCAGAGAGCGAGGAGAGAGAGGGGGGCAGAGAGATAGGGGCAGAGAGAGGGCGACAGAGAGGTGGTCAGAGGGCGGGGGAGAGAGAGAGGGGACAGGGAGAGGGGGACAGAGAGGGGGGGCAGAGAGATAGGGGACAGAGAGAGGGCGACAGAGAGAGGGGGTCAGAGAGCGGGGGAGAGAGAGGGGACAGAGAGAGGGGGACAGAGAGAGGGGGGACAGAGAGGGGGGCAGAGAGATAGGGGCAGAGAGAGGGCGACAGAGAGGGGGTCAGAGGGCGGGGGAGAGAGAGAGGGGACAGAGAGAGGGGGACAGAGAGAGGGGGCAGAGAGAGGGAGTGACAGAGAGGTGGTCAGAGAGCGGGAGAGAGGGGACTGTGAGAGGGGGATAGAGAGAGGGGGACAGAGAAAGGGGGCAGAGAGAGAGGGCGCGGAGAGAGAGGGTGACAGAGAGGGGGTCAAAGAGCAGGGGAGAGAGAGAGGGGACAGAGAGAGGGGGACAGAGCGAGGGCGACAGAGTGAGGGGGGACAGAGTGAGGGGGGCAGAGAGAGGGGAACAGTGAGAGGGGAACAGAGAGAGTGGTACAGAGGGGGGGGACAGTGAGAGGGGGACGGGGGTCAGAGAGAGGGGGGCAAAGAGAGAGGGGGCAGAGAGAGGGGGCAGAGAGAGGGGGCAGAAAGAGAGGATGACAGAGAGGGGATCAGAGAGCGGGAGAGAGAGAAAGGGACAGTGACAGGGGGATAGAGAGAGGGGGACAGAGAGAGGGGGGCAGAGAGAGAGGGGGCAGAGAGAGAGGGCGACAGAGAGGGGATCAAAGAGCGGGCCAGAGAGAGGGGGGACAGAGAGAGGGGGATAGAGCGAGGGCGACAGAGAGAGGGGACAGAGAGAGGGTGACAGGGTGAGGGCGGGCAGAGTGGGGTGGACAAAGAGAGGGGAACATAGAGAGGGGAACAGAGAGAGGGCAACAGAGAGGGGGTCAGAGAGCGGGGGAGAGAGAGAGGGGACAGAGAGATAGGGACAGAGAGAGTGGGGGAACAGAGAGAGATGGGGACAGAGAGACGGCGACAGAGAGAGGGGTGACAGAGAGAGAGGGGGACAGTGAGGTGGTACAGGGAGAGGCGGGTGTGAGAGAGTAGGCGTCAGAGAGAGGGCGACTGAGAGAGGGGGACAGAGAGAGGGAGGGACAAAGAGAGGGGGAACAGAGAAAGGTGGGACAGAGAGAAGGGGGGATAGAGAGACGGTGACAGAGAGAGGGGGCAGAGAGAAGGAGATAGTGAGAGTGGTACAGAGTGGGGGAGAGAGAGGGGGTCAGAGAGAGGGGGACAGAGAGAGAGAGGGGGACAGAGAGAGAGGGGGACAGAGAGGGGGTCAGAGAGCGGCAGAGAGAGAGAAGGGACAGAGAGAGAGGGGGTAGAGAGAGGGAGGGCAGAGAGAGAGGGGGCAGAGAGAGAGGGGCGACAGAGAGAGGGGGACAGTGAGGTGGTACAGGAAGAGGCCGGTGTGAGAGAGTGGGGGTCAGAGAGAGGTCGACAGAGAGCGGAGGACAGAGAGGGGGTCAGAGAGAGAGGGGGTCAGAGAGAGAGTGGGGCAGAGAGAGAGGTGGCAGAAAGAGGCGACAGAGAGAGGGGGCAGATAGGAGGACAGAGAGAGAGGGGGACAGAGAGAGAGGGACAGAGAGAGGGCGACAGAGAGAGGGGGGCCACAGAGAGAGGAGGCCAGAGACAGGGGGCCAGAGAGAGAGGGGAAGAGAGAGGGGGGAACAGAGAGTGGGGGAGATAGAGAGAGAGGGGCAGAGAGAGATGGGGGCAGACAGAGGGGGGCAGAGAGTGAGGGGGCAGAGAGAGAGGGACAGAGAGAGGGGGACAGAGAGAGGGAGGCAGAGAGTTGGGGAGATAGAGGGGGTCAGAGAGTGGGAACAGAGAGAGGTGTACAGAGTGGGGGAGATGGGATGTCAGAGAGGGCGATAGAGATTGGGGGGATGGAGAGAGATAGGGGGACAGAGAGGGGGGAGAGATAGAGTGGACAGAGAAAGAGGGACAGAGAGAGCGGGCAGAGAGAGGGGGCAGAGAGAGAGGGGGACAGAGAGAGAGGGGACAGAGAGAGAGAGGGGGACAGAGAGAGAGTGGACAGAGAGAGAGGAGGATAGAGAGAGGGGGGACAGAGAGAGGGGGGACAGAGAGAGAGGTGGGTGGGAGAGAGAGGGGGGCAGAGATGGGGGACAGAGAGAGGGGGGGACAGAGAGAGGGGGACAGAGAGAGTGGGGGACAAAGAGGATGGATGGAGAGATGTGGGTGGGAGAGAGAGGGGTCAGAGGGGGACAGAGAGTGGGGAGATGGAGAGAGTGGTGGACAGATAGAGAGAGAGAGGGGGACAGAGGGTGGGGAGATGGAGAGAGTGGGGGACAGAGAGAGAGAGAGGGGGACAGAGAGAGGGGGAAAAGGGGAGGGGGGCAGAGAGAGAGGGGGCAGAGAGAGAGGGTGACAGAGAGAGAGGGGACAGAGAGAGTGGGGCAGTGAGAGGTGGCAGAGAGGGGGCAGAGAGAGGGGACAGAGAGAGTGGGGGACAGACAGAGGGGGACACAGAGAGGAGGGCAGAGAGAGAGGGGGACAGACAGAGGGGGCAGAGAGAGGGGACAGAGAAAGGGGGACAGAGAGAGAGGGGGACAGAGAGCGTGGGACAGAGAGAGGGGGACAGAGCGAGGGGATATAGAGGTCAGAGAAAAGGGGGCCAGAGAGAGGGGAAACAGAGAGGGGGACAGAGAGAGAGGGGCAGATAGAGGGGGGTAGAAAGAGGGGGGATAGAGAGAGGGGGGACAGAGAGACGGTGACAGAGGGGGGGAGAGAGAGGGCGACAGAGAAGGGGGAATGGAGAGAGGAAGGCAGAGAGAGGGGGACAGAGAGAGGGTGACAGAGAGAGACGGACAGACAGAGGGGGGGCAGAGAGGGGGGGACAGAGAGAGGGGGGACAGATAGAGGGGGTACAGAGAGGGGGAGAGAGAGAGGGGGGACAGAGAGAGGGGGGACAGAGAGACGAAAACAGAGAGGGGGAGAGAGAGGGCGACAGAGAGAGGGGGACAGAGAGAGGAGGACAGAGGGAGGGGGACAGAGAGAAGGTGACAGAGAGGGGGGAAAAGATAGGGCGACAGAGAGAGGGGACAGAGAAAGGGGGTCAGAGAAAAGGGGGACAGAGAGAGGGGAAACAGAGAGGGGGACAGAGAGAGAGGGGCAGATAGAGGGGGTAGAAAGAGGGGGGATAGAGAGAGGGGGGACAGAGAGACGGTGACAGAGAGGGGGAGAGAGAGGGCGACAGAGAAGGGGGAATGGAGAGAGGAGGGCAGAGAGAGCGGGACAGAGAGAGGGTGACAGAGAGAGACGGACAGTGAAAGGGGGGACAGAGAGAGAGGGGGACAGAGAGAGGGGGACAGACAGAGGGGGGACAAAGAGGAGGGATGGAGAGATGCGGGTGGGAGAGAGAGGGGGACAGAGGGGGAGAGAGAGTGTGGAGATGGGGAGAGTGGTGGACAGATAGAGAGAGAGGGAGGGGGACAGAGGGTGGGGAGATGGAGAGAGTGGGGGACAGAGAGAGAGACAGGGGGACAGAGAGAGAGGGCGACAGAGAGGGGTCAGAGAGCGGGGAGAGAGAGAGGATACAGAGAGAGGGGGACAGAGAGAGGGGGCAGAGAGAGAGGGGACAGAGAGAGTGGGGCAGTGAGAGGTGGCAGAGAGGGGGCAGAGAGAGGGGACAGAGAAAGGGGGACAGAGAGAGAGGGGGACAGAGAGTGTGGGACAGAGAGAGGGTGACACAGAGAGGAGGGCAGAGAGAGAGAGGGACAGAGTTAGAGGGGAACAGAGAGAGAGGGGGACAGAGAGAGGGCGACAGAGAAAGGGGGACAGAGAGAGAGGGGGACAGAGAGTGTGGGACAGAGAGAGGGGGACAGAGCGAGGGGATATAGAGGAGATCAGAGAGTGGGAGACAGAGAGAGGGGTACAGAGTGGGGGAGAGGGGGGTCAGAGAGAGGGGGACAGAGAGTGGGGGGATTTAGAGAGTGGGGGACAGAGAGAAAGAGGGGGAGACAGAGAGGGATCAGAGAGAGAGAGGGAGAGAGAGAGGGGACAGAGATGGGGGAACAGAGAGAGCGGGACAGAGAGATAGGGGGACAAAGAGGAGGGATAGAGAGAGGCGGGTGGGAGAGAGAGGAGGACAGAGGGGGACATAGAGTGGGGAGATGGAGAGAGTAGGGGACAGAGAGAGAGGGGGGGACAGAGAGAGAGGGTGACAGAGAGGGGGTCAGAGAGCGTGGGAGAGAGAGAGGGCGCAGAGTGAGGTTGACAGAGACGGGGGGACAGAGAGAGAGGGCAGAGAGAGGGGGAACAGAGAGAGGGGGGTACAGAGGGAGGGGGTGACAGAGAGAGGGGGACAGAGAGAGGGGGCAGAGAGAGGGGGGCAGAGAGAGAGGGGGACAGAGAGAGTGGGACACAGAGAGGAGGGCAGAGAGAGAGGGGGACAGAGAGAGAGGGGAACAGAGAGAGAGGGGGACAGAGAGAGGGCGACAGAGAGAGAGGGGGTAGAGAGAGGGAGGGCAGAGAGAGAGGGGGCAGAGAGAGAGGGGCGACAGAGAGAGGGGGACAGTGAGGTGGTACAGGAAGAGGCCGGTGTGAGAGAGTGGGGGTCAGAGAGAGGTCGACAGAGAGCGGAGGACAGAGAGGGGGTCAGAGAGAGAGGGGGTCAGAGAGAGAGTGGGGCAGAGAGAGAGGGGGCAGAAAGAGGCGACAGAGAGAGGGGGCAGATAGGAGGACAGAGAGAGAGGGGGACAGAGAGAGAGGGACAGAGAGAGGGCGACAGAGAGAGGGGGGCCACAGAGAGAGGAGGCCAGAGACAGGGGGCCAGAGAGAGAGGGGCAGAGAGAGGGGGGGAACAGAGAGTGGGGGAGATAGAGAGAGAGGGGCAGAGAGAGATGGGGGCAGACAGAGGGGGGCAGAGAGTGAGGGGGCAGAGAGAGAGGGACAGAGAGAGGGGGACAGAGAGAGGGAGGCAGAGAGTTGGGGAGATAGAGGGGGTCAGAGAGTGGGAACAGAGAGAGGTGTACAGAGTGGGGGAGATGGGATGTCAGAGAGGGCGATAGAGATTGGGGGGATGGAGAGAGATAGGGGGACAGAGAGGGGGGAGAGATAGAGTGGACAGAGAAAGAGGGACAGAGAGAGCGGGCAGAGAGAGGGGGCAGAGAGAGAGGGGGACAGAGAGAGAGGGGACAGAGAGAGAGAGGGGGACAGAGAGAGAGTGGACAGAGAGAGAGGAGGATAGAGAGAGGGGGGACAGAGAGAGGGGGGACAGAGAGAGAGGTGGGTGGGAGAGAGAGGGGGGCAGAGATGGGGGACAGAGAGAGGGGGGGACAGAGAGAGGGGGACAGAGAGAGTGGGGGACAAAGAGGATGGATGGAGAGATGTGGGTGGGAGAGAGAGGGGTCAGAGGGGGACAGAGAGTGGGGAGATGGAGAGAGTGGTGGACAGATAGAGAGAGAGAGGGGGACAGAGGGTGGGGAGATGGAGAGAGTGGGGGACAGAGAGAGAGAGAGGGGGACAGAGAGAGGGGGAAAAGGGGAGGGGGGCAGAGAGAGAGGGGGCAGAGAGAGAGGGTGACAGAGAGAGAGGGGACAGAGAGAGTGGGGCAGTGAGAGGTGGCAGAGAGGGGGCAGAGAGAGGGGACAGAGAGAGTGGGGGACAGACAGAGGGGGACACAGAGAGGAGGGCAGAGAGAGAGGGGGACAGACAGAGGGGGCAGAGAGAGGGGACAGAGAAAGGGGGACAGAGAGAGAGGGGGACAGAGAGCGTGGGACAGAGAGAGGGGGACAGAGCGAGGGGATATAGAGGTCAGAGAAAAGGGGGCCAGAGAGAGGGGAAACAGAGAGGGGGACAGAGAGAGAGGGGCAGATAGAGGGGGGTAGAAAGAGGGGGGATAGAGAGAGGGGGGACAGAGAGACGGTGACAGAGGGGGGGAGAGAGAGGGCGACAGAGAAGGGGGAATGGAGAGAGGAAGGCAGAGAGAGGGGGACAGAGAGAGGGTGACAGAGAGAGACGGACAGACAGAGGGGGGGCAGAGAGGGGGGGACAGAGAGAGGGGGGACAGATAGAGGGGGTACAGAGAGGGGGAGAGAGAGAGGGGGGACAGAGAGAGGGGGGACAGAGAGACGAAAACAGAGAGGGGGAGAGAGAGGGCGACAGAGAGAGGGGACAGAGAGAGGAGGACAGAGGGAGGGGGACAGAGAGAAGGTGACAGAGAGGGGGGAAAAGATAGGGCGACAGAGAGAGGGGACAGAGAAAGGGGGTCAGAGAAAAGGGGGACAGAGAGAGGGGAAACAGAGAGGGGGACAGAGAGAGAGGGGCAGATAGAGGGGGTAGAAAGAGGGGGGATAGAGAGAGGGGGGACAGAGAGACGGTGACAGAGAGGGGGAGAGAGAGGGCGACAGAGAAGGGGGAATGGAGAGAGGAGGGCAGAGAGAGCGGGACAGAGAGAGGGTGACAGAGAGAGACGGACAGTGAAAGGGGGGACAGAGAGAGAGGGGGACAGAGAGAGGGGGACAGACAGAGGGGGGACAAAGAGGAGGGATGGAGAGATGCGGGTGGGAGAGAGAGGGGGACAGAGGGGGAGAGAGAGTGTGGAGATGGGGAGAGTGGTGGACAGATAGAGAGAGAGGGAGGGGGACAGAGGGTGGGGAGATGGAGAGAGTGGGGGACAGAGAGAGAGACAGGGGGACAGAGAGAGAGGGCGACAGAGAGGGGTCAGAGAGCGGGGAGAGAGAGAGGATACAGAGAGAGGGGGACAGAGAGAGGGGGCAGAGAGAGAGGGGACAGAGAGAGTGGGGCAGTGAGAGGTGGCAGAGAGGGGGCAGAGAGAGGGGACAGAGAAAGGGGGACAGAGAGAGAGGGGGACAGAGAGTGTGGGACAGAGAGAGGGGGACACAGAGAGGAGGGCAGAGAGAGAGAGGGACAGAGTTAGAGGGGAACAGAGAGAGAGGGGGACAGAGAGAGGGCGACAGAGAAAGGGGGACAGAGAGAGAGGGGGACAGAGAGTGTGGGACAGAGAGAGGGGGACAGAGCGAGGGGATATAGAGGAGATCAGAGAGTGGGAGACAGAGAGAGGGGTACAGAGTGGGGGAGAGGGGGGTCAGAGAGAGGGGGACAGAGAGTGGGGGGATTTAGAGAGTGGGGGACAGAGAGAAAGAGGGGGAGACAGAGAGGGATCAGAGAGAGAGAGGGAGAGAGAGAGGGGACAGAGATGGGGGAACAGAGAGAGCGGGACAGAGAGATAGGGGGACAAAGAGGAGGGATAGAGAGAGGCGGGTGGGAGAGAGAGGAGGACAGAGGGGGACATAGAGTGGGGAGATGGAGAGAGTAGGGGACAGAGAGAGAGGGGGGGACAGAGAGAGAGGGTGACAGAGAGGGGGTCAGAGAGCGTGGGAGAGAGAGAGGGCGCAGAGTGAGGTTGACAGAGACGGGGGGACAGAGAGAGAGGGCAGAGAGAGGGGGAACAGAGAGAGGGGGGTACAGAGGGAGGGGGTGACAGAGAGAGGGGGACAGAGAGAGGGGGCAGAGAGAGGGGGGCAGAGAGAGAGGGGGACAGAGAGAGTGGGACACAGAGAGGAGGGCAGAGAGAGAGGGGGACAGAGAGAGAGGGGAACAGAGAGAGAGGGGGACAGAGAGAGGGCGACAGAGAGAGAGGGGACAGAGAGAGAGGGGAACAGAGAGAGAGAGAGGGCAGAGAGAGAGGGGGACAGAGAGAGGGGGACAGACAGTGGGGAGATAGAGGGGGTCAGAGAGAGGGGAACAGAAAGAGAGGGGGACAGAGAGAGGGGTCAGAGAGAGAGGGGGACAGAGAGAGGGGGACAGAGAGAGAGGCGGACAGATAGAGTCGGGACACAGAGGGGGGACAGGGAGTGCGGACAGATAGAGGGGAAACAGAGAGGGGGAGAGAGAGGGCGACAGAGAAATGGTGACTGAGAGGGGGGGGGAAGAGAGAGGGCGACAGAGAAGGGGGGGTCAGAGAAAAGGGGGACAGAGAGAGGGGAAACAGAGAGGGGGACAGAGAGAGGGTGACAGAGAGAGACGGACAGTGAGAGGGGGGACAGAGAGAAAGGGGGACAGAGAGAGGGGGACAGACAGAGGGGGGACAGAGAGGGGGGGACAGAGAGAGGGGGACAGAGAGCGGGGGACAGAGATGGGGAGAGAGAGAGAGGGGGGGACAGAGAGAGGGGGGACAGAGAGACGAAAACCGAGAGGGGGAGAGAGAGGGCGACAGAGAGAGAGGGGGACAGAGAGGGGGGGACAGAGGGAGGGGGGATAGAGAGGCGGTGACAGAGAGGGGGGAAAAGATAGGGCGAAAGAGAGAGGGGACAGAGAAAGGGGGGTCAGAGAAAAGGGGGACAGAGAGAGGGGGTCAGAGAGAGAGGGGAGAGAGAGAGAGGGGATAGAGAGAGGGGACAGAGAGAGAGGCGGACAGATAGACACAGAGGGGGGACAGTGAGAGGGGGACAGAGAGAGGGCAAACAGAGAGGGGGAGAGAGAGGGCGACAGAGAAATGGTGACAGAGAGGGGGGGGAAGAGAGAGGGCGACAGAGAAGGGGGAATGGAGAGAGAAGGGCAGAGAGAGGGGGGACAGAGAGAGGGTGACAGAGAGAGAGGGACAGTGAGGGGGGACAGAGAGAGAGGGGGACACAGAGAGGGGGACAGACAGAGGGGGGACAGAGAAGGGGGGGACAGAGAGAGGGGGGACAGGTAGAGGGAGGACAGAGAGGGGGAGAGAGAGAGGGGGGACAGAGAGAGGGGGGACAGAGAGACGAAAACAGAGAGGGGGAGAGAGAGGGCGACAGAGAGAGGGGGACAGAGAGAGGAGGACAGAGGGAGGGGGGACAGAGAGAAGGTGACAGAGAGGGGGGAAAGATAGGGCGACAGAGAGAGGGGACAGAGAAAGGGAGGTCAGAGAAAAGGGGGCCAGAGAGAGGGGAAACAGAGAGGGGGACAGAGAGAGAGGGGCAGATAGAGAGGGGTAGAAAGAGGGGGGATAGAGAGAGGGGGGACAGAGAGACGGTGACAGAGAGGGGGAGAGAGAGGGCGACAGAGAAGGGGGAATGGAGAGAGGAGGGCAGAGAGAGGGGGACAGAGAGAGGGTGACAGAGAGAGACGGACAGTGAGAGGGGGGACAGAGAGGGGGGGACAGAGAGAGGGGGGACAGAGAGAGGGGGGACAGAGATGGGGAGAGAGAGAGAGAGAGGGGTGACAGAGAGAGGGGGGACAGAGAGACGAAAACAGAGAGGGGGAGAGAGAGGGCGACAGAGAGAGAGGGGGACAGTGAGGGGGGGACAGAGGGAGGGGGGACAGAGAGACGGTGACAGAGAGGGGGGAAAAGATAGGGCGACAGAGAGAGGGGACAGAGAAAGGGGGGTCAGAGAAAAGGGGGACAGAGAGAGGGGGTCAGAGAGAGAGGGGAGAGAGAGGGGATAGAGAGAGGGGGACAGAGAGAGAGGGGAGAGAGAGAGGAGACAGAGAGAGGGGGCAGAGAGAGGGGGGTATAGAAAGATGGGGGGACAGAGAGAGGGAGAGAGAGAGAGAGGGGACAGAGAGAGGGGGACAGTGAGTGGGGGGACAGAGAGGGGGGGGACAAGAGAGGGGGGACAGGGAGAGTGGGGACAGAAAGAGGGGGGACAGAGAGAGGGCGACAGAGAGAGGGGGACAGAGAGAGGCTGTACAGAGAGAGGGGAACAGAGAGAGGGGAACACAGAGAGGGCGACAGAGAGAGGTGGACAGAAAGAGTGCGAAAGAGTGAGGGGGTCAGAGTGAAGGGGAACGGAGAACGAGGGTCAGAGAAAACGGGGGGACAGAGAGAGAGGGGTCAGAGAGAGAAGGGAGAGAGAGAGGGGGGACAGAGAGGGGGGGACAAGAGAGGGGGGACAGGGAGAGTGGGGACAGAAAGAGGGGGGACAGAGAGAGGGCGACAGAGAGAGGGGGACAGAGAGAGGCTGTACAGAGAGAGGGGAACAGAGAGAGGGGAACAGAGAGAGGGCGACAGAGAGAGGTGGACAGAAAGAGTGCGAAAGAGTGAGGGGGTCAGAGTGAGGGGGAACGGAGAACGGGGGGTCAGAGAAAACGGGGGGACAGAGAGAGAGGGGTCAGAGAGAGAAGGGAGAGAGAGAGGGGGGACAGAGAGGGGGGGACAAGAGAGGGGGAACAGGGAGAGTGGGGACAGAAAGAGGGGGGACAGAGAGAGGGCGACAGAGAGAGGGGGACAGAGAGAGGCTGTACAGAGAGAGGGGAACAGAGAGAGGGGAACAGAGAGAGGGCGACAGAGAGAGGTGGACAGAAAGAGTGCGAAAGAGTGAGGGGGTCAGAGTGAGGGGGAACGGAGAACCGGGGTCAGAGAAAACGGGGGGACAGAGAGAGAGGGGTCAGAGAGAGAAGGGAGAGAGAGAGGGGGGACAGAGAGAGGGGGACAGAGAGAGAGGGGACAGAGAGGGGGGTAGATAGAAGGGGGCAGAGAGAGGGGTGACAGAGAGAGGGGGACAGAGAGAGGGGGGGACAGAGCGAGGGGGGACAGAGAGAGAGTGGGGGAGAGAGAGAGGGGGACAGAGAGAGAGAGGGGAAAGAGAGAGACGGTGACAGAGAGGGGGCAGAGAGAGGGCGACGGGGGGGGGCAGAGAGAGGGGATACAGAAAGAGAGTGGACAGAGGGGGGGACAGAGAGACGGTGACAAAGAGGGGACAGAGAGAGGGCGACAGAGAGAGGAGGGACAGAGAGGAGGGACAGAGAGTGGTGTAGATAGAGGGGGGCAGAGAGAGGGGTGACAGAGAGAGGGGAGAAAGTGAGGTCCGCAGATGCTGGAGATCAGAGCTGAAAATGTGTTGCTGGAAAAGCGTAGCAGGTCAGGCAGCATCCAGGGAACAGGAGAATCGACGTTTCGGGTATAAGCCCGAAGAAGTCCTGAAAAAGGGCTTATGCCCGAAACGTCGATTCTCCTGTTCCCTGGATGCTGCCTGACCTGCTGCGCTTTTCCAGCAACACATTTTCAGATCTGACAGAGAGAGAGGCAGAGAAATGGAAGGTACAGAGAGAGGGGAACAGAGAGACAGGGGACAGAGAGAGGGCGACAGAGAGAGGGGGACAGAGAGAGGGCGACAGAATGACCGGGGACAGAGTGAGGGAGGACAGAGTGAGGGGGACAGAGAGAGGGGGGACAGAGAGAGGGGGTCAGAGAGAGAGAGGGGAAGAGAGAGAGGGGGAACAGAGATGAGGTCAGAGACGTTGACAGAGAAGGGGGAGAGAGAGACCGCGACAGAGAGGGGGGACGGAGAGAGCAGGGCAGAGAGAGGGGGAGACAGAGAGAGGGTCGACAGATAGAGGGGACAGAGAGTTGAGGAGATAGAGGGGGTCAGAGAGAGGGGGACAGAGAGAGAGGTACAGAGAGAGAGGGGGAAAGAGAGAGATGGTGACAGAGAGGGGGCAGAGAGAGGGCAACAGAGGCGGGGGCAGGGAGAGGGGGTACAGAGAGAGGGTGGACAGAGGGGGGGGACAGAGAGACGGTGACAGAGAGGGGACAGAGAGAGGGCGACAGAGGGGGGGCAGAGAGAGGGGGTACAGAGAGAGAGTGGACAGAGGGGGGGACAGAGAGACGGTGACAAAGAGGGGACAGAGAGAGGGCGACAGAGAGAGGAGGGACAGAGAGGAGGGACAGAGAGCGGGGGGGACAGAGAGATGGTCACAGAGAGGGGACAGAGAGAGGGCGCAGAGAGAGGGCGTCAGAGAGAGAGGGGGACAGAGGGGGGAGAGAGAGTGGGGTAGATAGAGGGGGCAGAGAGAGGGGTGACAGAGAGAGGGGAGAAAGTGAGGTCTGCGGATGCTGGAGATCAGAGCTGAAAATGTGTTGCTGGAAAAGCGTAGCAGGTCAGGCAGCATCCAGGGAACAGGAGAATCGACGTTTCGGGCATAAGCCCTTCTTCAGGGCTTATGCCCTGGAAATGTGTTGTTTCCAGCAACACATTTCCAGCTCTGATCTCCAGCATCTGCAGACCTCACTTTCTCCACAGAGAGAGGGGGGACAGAGAGGGGGGACAGAGACGTTGACAGAGAAGGGGGAGAGAGAGACCGCGACAGAGAGGGGGACGGAGCGAGCAGGGCAGAGAGAGGGGTGACAGAGAGAGGGGCGACAGATAGAGGGGACAGAGAATTGGGGAGATAGAGGGGGTCAGAGAGAGGGGGTCAGAGAGAGGGTGAAAGAGAGAGATGGTGACAGAGAGGGGACAGAGAGAGGGCGACAGAGGCGGGGGCAGAGAGGAGGGACAGAGAGCGGGGGGGACAGAGAGGTGGTGACAAGAGGGGACAGAGAGAGGGCGCAGAGAGAGGGGGGACAGAGAGAGAGGGCGACAGAATGACCGGGGACAGAGTGAGGGGGGACAGAGAGACGGTGACAGAGAGGGGGCAGAGATAGAGGGCGGACAGAGCGCAGTGGGGGACAGAGAGAGGGGGAGAAAAAGGGGATCAGAGGGAGGGGGGACAGAGAGTGGGAGACAGAGAGAGGGGTACAGAGTGGAGGAGAGAGAGGGGGCAGAGAGAGGGGGACTGATGGGGGGACAGAGAGACGGTGACAGAGAGGGTTAGAGAGTGGGCATAGAGAGGGGGGGGGCAGAGAGAGGGGATAGAGAGAGGGGGGAGAGAAGGAGGGGGCAGAGAGAGGGGGGACAGAGAGTGGGGCGACAGAGAGAGGGGGACAAAGGGGGAGAACAGAGAGAGATGGGGGACAGAGAGAGATGGGGACAGAGAGGGGGGGACAGAGAGAGCAGGACAGATAGAGGGCGACATGGAGAGGGGGGACAGAGAGCGGGGGAGATAGAGGGCGCCAGTGAGAGGCCGTCAGAGAGAGAGGGGTACAGAGGGAGGGGGGACAGAGAGACGGTGACAGAGAGGGGGCAGACAGAGAGAGGGGACAGTGACGGGGGGACAGAGAGAGGGGGGACAGGGAGAGGGGGGGCAGAAAGAGATGGGGACAGAGAGTGGGGGACAGAGAGAGGGGGACAGAGAGTGGGGGACATAGGGAGGGGGACAGAGAGAGGGGGGACAGAGAGAGGGGGAACAGAGAGAGGAGGAGCAGAGAGAGGGGACAGAGGGAGGGGGGACAGAGAGACGATGACAGAGAGGGGGCAGAGAGAGGGTGACAGAGAGGGGGGGACATGGGCGGGGGAGAGAGAGAGGGGTACAGAGAGACGGGTACAGAGAGACGGGGACAGAGGGGGGGACGGGGGAACAGAGAGAGGGGTGGACAGAGAGAGGGGGACAGAGAGACAGGGACAGAGAGACGGGGACACAGAGGGGGGACAGAGAAGGGTGAGGACGGAGAGAGGGTGGACAGAGAGGGGTGAGGACAGAGAGAGGGGAGGACAGAGAGAGGGGGGGACAGAGAGAGATGGGGACAGAGAGAGGGGGAACAGAGGGGGGACAGAGAGGGGGGGACGGGGGGACAGAGGGGGGGACAGAGGGAGGGGACAGAGGGAGGGGTGACAGAGAAAGTGGACAGAGGGAGGGGTGACGGAGAGGGGACAGAGAGAGGGGGGACAGAGAGAGGGGATCAGAGAGAGGGGGACAAAGGGGGAGAACAGAGAGAGATGGGGGACAGAGAGAGATGGGGACAGAGAGGGGGGGACAGAGAGAGCAGGACAGATAGAGGGCGACATGGAGAGGGGGGACAGAGAGCGGGGGAGATAGAGGGCGCCAGTGAGAGGCCGTCAGAGAGAGAGGGGTACAGAGAGAGGGGGTACAGAGAGGGGGTGACAGAGAGGGGCGACAGAGAGGGGGATCAGAGCGGGGGGACAGAGAGCGGGGGACAGAGAGTGGGGGAGATAGAGGGCGTCAGTGCGAGGGGACAGAGAGAGAGGGGACAGAGAGAGGGGGACAGAGAGAGGGGGACAGAGAGTGGGGGACAGAGAGAGGGCAACAGAGAGGGGGTGACAGAGAGGGGCGACAGAGAGGGGGATCAGAGCGGGGGGACAGAGAGCGGGGGACAGAGAGTGGGGGAGATAGAGGGCGTCAGTGCGAGGGGACAGAGAGAGAGGGGACAGAGAGAGGGGGACAGAGAGAGGGGGACAGAGAGAGGGAGCAGAGAGAGGGGGGACAGAGAGAGGGGCACAAGAGTGGCGGAGATAGAGGGGGTCAGAGAGAGGGGGACAGACAGAGGGAGCAGAGAGTGGGGGAACAGAGAGAGGGGGACAGAGACAAGGAGTCAGAGTGAAGGGGAGACAGAGAGAGGGGGGCAGAGAGAAGGGGCAGAGAGAGGGGGACAGAGAGAGGGGGTCAGAGGTAGTGGGGACAGAGAATTGGGGACAGACAGAGAGAGGGAACAGAGACGGTTGGACAGAGAGACGGGGATACAGAGAGAGGTGACAGAGAGTGTGTCAGAGAGAGGGGAACAGAGAGAGGGGTATGGAGAGAATGGGGGACAGAGTGGGTTGGGGGGACGGAGAGGGAAAGGACAGAGAGAGGAGGGACAGAGGGGAGGCAGTAAGAGATGGGGACAGAAAGAGCACGGGGACAGAGAGAGGGGGGACAGAGAGAGGGGGTCAGAGAGAGGGGGACAGAGAGAGGGGGTCAGAGAGAGGGGGGACAGAGAAAGGAGGACAGAGAGAGGGGGGCAGAGAGAGGGGGGACAGAGAGGGGGACAGAGAGAGGGGGACAGAGAGAGGGGGGGGACAGAGGGAGGGGGTCAGAAGGAGGGGTACAGAGTGGGGAAGAGAGGTGGGTCAGAGAGAGGGAGTCAGAGAGAGGGGAAAAGAGAGAGTAGGACAGAGAGACAGGTACACAGAGAGGTGACAGAGAGGGGGCTGAGAGTGTGCGACAGAGAGAGGGGACAGAGAGAGAGAGGGACAAAGAGAGGCGGGTGGGAGAGAGAGGGGTACCGAGAGAGGGGGAACAGAGAGAGGGGGACAGAGAGAGGAGGACAGAGAGAGAGGGGGTCAGAGAGAGAGGGGGACAGAGAGAGAGGGACAGAGAGAGAGGGGTCAGAGAGCGAGGGGGACAGAGAGAGGGGGTACAGAGAGAGGGGGACATAGGGAGGGAGGACAGAGAGAGGGGGACAGAGAGAGGGGGAACAGAGAGAGGAGGAGCAGAGAGTGGGGACAGAGGGAGTGGGGGGGGGCAGAGAGAAGGAGTCAGAGAGAAGGGGAGACAGAGAGAGGGGGACAGAGAGAAGGGGCAGAGAGTGGGGGACAGAGAGAGGGGGTCAGAGGGAGTGGGGACAGAGAGTTGGGGACAGACAGAGAGAGGGAACGGAGACGGTTGGACAGAGAGACGGGGACACAGAGAGAGGGGGATGGAGAGAGTGGGGGACAGAGTGGTTGGGGGGACGGAGAGGGAGAGGACAGAGAGAGGAGGGACAGAGGGGGGGCAGTAAGAGATGGGGACATAAAGAGCACGGGGACAGAGAGAGGGGAGACAGAGAGAGGGGGGACAGAGAGAGGGGGACAGAGAGAGGGGGGTCAGAGAGAGGGGGACAGAGAGAAGGGGACAGAGAGAGGGGGTAAAAACAATGACTGCAGATGCTGGAAACCAGATTCTGGATCAGTGGTGCTGGAAGAGCACAGCAATTCAGGCAGCATCCGAGGACAGGCAAAATCGACGTTTCGGGCAAAAGCCCTTCATCAGAAATAAAGGACAGAGAGAGGGGGACAGAGAGAGGGGGACAGAGAGAGAGGGGGGCAGAGGGAGGGGTACAGAGTGGGGAAGAGAGGTGGGTCAGATAGAGGGGGTCAGAGAGAGGGGAAAAGAGAGTAGGACAGAGAGACGGTTACACAGAGAGGTGACAGAGAGGGGGCTGAGAGAGTGCGACAGAGAGAGGGGGACAGAGAGAGGGAGGGACAAAGAGAGGCGGGTGGGAGAGAGAGGGGTACCGAGAGAGGGGGAACAGAGAGAGGGACAGAGAGAGGAAGACAGAGAGAGAGGGGGTCAGAGAGAGAGAGGGGGTACAGAGAGAGGGGGACAGAGAGAGAGGGACAGAGAGAGAAGGGGACAGAGAGAGAGGGGGACAGAGAGAGAGGGGGTCAGAGAGAGAGAGGGACAGAGAGAGGGGGACAGGGAGAGAAGGGGTCAGAGGGAGAGTGGGGGACAGAGAGAGAGGGGGAAAGAGAGACGATGACAGAGAGGTGGCAGAGAGAGGGTGTCAGAGAGGGGGCAGAGAGCGGGGGAGAGAGAGAGGGGTACAGAGAGACAGGTACAGAGAGACGGGGACGGGGGGGCGGGGGAACAGAGAGAGGGGTGGACAGAGAGAGGGGTGAAGACAGAGAGAGATGGGGTCAGAGAGAGGGGGACAGAGAGACGGGGACAAAGAAAGGGGACAGAGAGAGTGCAGAGAGAGGGGGAACGGGGGGGGGGACAGAGGGAGGGGTGACAGAGAGAGGGGGGATGGAGACAGTGGGGGACAGAGGGGTTTGGGGTACGGAGAGGGAGAGGACAGAGAGAGGAGGGACAGAGGGGGAACTGTAAGAGATGGGAACAGAAAGAACATGGGGACAGAGAGAGGGGGGACAGAGAGAGGGAGTCAGAAGGATGGGTACAGAGTGAGTAGGACAGAGAGACGGGTACACAGAGAGGTGACAGAGAGAGGGAGGGACAGAGAGAGAGGGGGTACAGAGAGAGAAGGGGACAGAGAGAGAGAGGTACAGAGTGCTTCAGTGAGCGGGGGACAGAGAGGGGCGGACATAGACAGGGTCAGAGAGCGCGGAGATAGAGGGGGTCAGAGGGAGGAGGGACAGAGAGTGGGGCTGAGAGAGAAGGACAGAGAGAGCATCAGTGAGGGGATGACAGAGAGAGGTGAACAGAGAGCAGGTCAGAGAGACGGGAAGATAGAGATTAGATTACATTACAGTGTGGAAACAGGCCCTTCGGCCCAACAAGTCCACACCGCCCCGCCGAAGTGCAATCCACCCATACCCCTACATTTATCCCTTACCTAACATTACGGGCAATTTTGCATGGCCTATTCACCTGACCTGCACATCTTTGGACTGTGGGAGGAAACCGGAGCACCCGGAGGAAACCCACGCAGACACGGGGAGAACGTGCAAATTCCACACAGTCATTCGCCTGAGGTGGGAATTGAACCCCGGTCTCTGGCGCTGTGAGGCAGCAGTGCTAACCACTGTGCCACCGTGCAACCCATGGGGACAGAGAGAGCGGGAGGGAGAGAGAGGGGGGTACAGAGAGAGAGGGACACAGAGAGTGAGGGAGATGGAGGGGGTCAGAGAGAGGGGGACGAAAAGAGGGGGAGGTAGACGGGGTCAGAAAGAGCGAGACAGATAGCGGGGAGGTAGTCAGAGAGAGGGGGGACAGAGAGTGGGGTACAGAGTGGGAGAGAGTGAGGGGGCAGAGAGAGGGGGACAGAGAGTGGCCAGAGAGAGGGCAACAGAGAGAGGGGGACAGAGACCGGGGGAGAGAGAGGGGGACAGAGAGAAGGGGACAGAGAGAGAGAAGGGGTCAGAGAGAGAGGGGGAAGAGAGAGGGGGGGACCGAGAGAGAGGGGGACCGAGAGAGAGGGGGACAGAGAGTGGGGGGGGGGTGGGGACAGAGAGCGGGGGGGGGGGGTAGAGAGCGGGGGAGACAGAGAGCGGGGGACAGAGAGGGGGGGGGGTACAGAGAGAGGGGGACAGAGAGCGGGGCAGGTAGAGGGCGTCAGTGAGAGGGGGTCAGAGAGAGAGTGGGACAGAGAGAGGGCAACAGAGAGAGAGGGGGACAGAGAAAGAGGGGGACAGAGAGCGGGGGGAACAGAGAACGGGGGGACAGAGAGCGGGGGGGTAGAGAGTGGGGCACAGAGAGTGGGAGAGAGTGTGGGGAAGAGAGAGTACTACAGAGAGAGGAGACAGAGAGAGGGGGGACAGAGAGAGGGGGACAGAGAGAGGGAGACAGAGAGAGGGGGACAGAGAGGGCGAGACAGAGCGAGGGGAACAGAGTGTGGGGAAGATAGAGGGGTTCAGAGGGAGTGGGGACAGAGAGAGGGGGACAGAGTGGGGGAAAGAGAGGGTGTCAGAGAAAGGGGGACAGAGAGAGGGGGGACAGAGAGAGGGGGGACAGAGAGAGGGGGACAGAGAGAGGGAGACAGAGAGAGGGTGTAGAAAGAGGGCGACAGAAGGGGTGGGACAGAGGGAGTGGGACAGAGGGAGGGGAACAGAGAGAGGAGGAGATAGAGGGGACAGAGAGTGGGGGACTGAGAGAGGGGTACAGAGTGGGGGACAGAGAGTGCTTCAGAGAGAGGGGGACAGTGAGCCGGGGACAGAGACTGCGGGACAGAGAGAGGGGGATGGACTGAGTGGGGAACGGGGGGGAGGGGTGGACGGAGAGGGAGTGGACAGAGAGAGGAGGGATAGAGAGGGGGGACAGAAAGAGATGCGGACAGAGAGCACCGGGACAGAGAGAGAGTGAACAGAGAGAGTGGGACAGACAGACGGGGACACAGAGAGAGGTGACAGAGAGGGGCAGAGAGAGGGCGACAGAGAGAGGGGGACAGAGAGAGAGGGGGACAGAGAGAGAGAGCGACAGAGAGATGGGGACAGAGAGAGGCAGGTGGGAGAGGGAGGGGGACAGAGAAATGGGGGACAGAGACGGGGACAGAGAGAGAGGGACAGAGAGGGACAGAGAGAGAGGGGGACAGAGAGAGAGGGGGACAGAGAGAGGGGGGGACAGAGAGAGAGGGGGACAGAGAGAGGGGGGGACAGAGAGAGAGGGGGACAGAGAGGGGGAACAGAGAGGGGGAAGAGAGAGGGGGGGAACAGAGAGAGAGAGATGGGGACAGAGAGAGAGGGGGACAGAGAGAGGTGGGGAGGGAGAGGGGGGCAGAGAGTGGGCTACAGAGAGAGGGCCACAGAGAGTGAGGGAGATAGAGGGGCTCAGAGAGAAGGGGGACAGAGAGTGGGGGAAAGAGAGTGGGGGGACAGAGAGTGGGGGACAGAGAGTGGGGGACAGAGAGTGGGGGTCAGAGAGAGGGGGACAGAGAGTGGGGGACAAAGAGTGGGGGCCAGAGAGAGAGGGGGACAGAGAGTGTGCAGAGAGAGGGCAACAGAGAGCATGGGACAGAGAGTGGGGGAGAGAGAGGGGGATCAGAGAGAGGGGGCAGAGAGAGGGGGACAGAGAGTGGGGGACAGAGAGAGGGGGACAGAGAGTGGGGGACAGAGAGAGGGGTCAGAGAGAGGGGGACAGAGAGTGGGGGGCAGAGAGAGGGGGACAGAGAGTGGGGGGTAGAGAGTGGGGGACAAAGAGTGTGCAGAGAGAGGTCAACAGAGAGCCTGGGACAGAGAGTGGGGGAGAGAGAGGGGGCAGAGAGAGGGGGCAGGGAGGGGGTGACAGAGAGAGAGGGGAACAGAGAGAGAGGGGGAAAGAGAGAGGGGGGACAGAGAGAGGGGGGACAGAGAGAGGGGGACAGAGAGAGAGGGGGGACAGAGAGAGGGGGACAGAGAGAGGAGGCAGAGAGAGGGGGTAGAGAGAAGGTACAGAGAGAGAGGGGCACAGATAGTGTGGGTGATAGATGGGGTCAAATAGAGGGGTCGGAAAAAGGGGGAGGTAGAGGGGGACAGAGAGCAGGACACAGAGAGGTGGAGATACAGGGGGTCAGAGGGAGGGGCGACAGAGAGTGGGGGACAGAGAGGGGGTTACAGTGTGGGAGAGAGAGGGGCAGAGAGAGGGGGGTCAGAAAGAGGGCGACAGAGAGAGGGGGACAGAAAGAGGGGACAGAGGGACGCGGGGACAGAGAGAGGGGGACAGAGGGAGGGGGACAGAGTGAGGGGGTCAGAGAGATGGTGACTGGGAGGGGGCAGAGAGAAGGAGACAGAGAGGGGGGAACAGAGAGAGGGGGGACAGAGAGAGGGGGACAGAGAGAGGGAGACAGAGGGAGGGGGACAGAGTGAGGGGTCAGAGAGATGGGGGACAGAGAGGGGGACAGAGGGGGGGACAGAGAGAGAGGGTCAGAAAGAAGGCGACAGAGAGAGGGGGACAAAAGGAGGGGGACAGAGGGAGGGGGGACAGAGAGAGGGGGACAGAGTGAGTGGGGACAGACAGGGTGGACAGAGACAGGGGGACAGAGAGGGGGGACAGAGAGATGGTGACTAGGAGGGAACAGAGAGAGGGGGACACAGAGGGGGGCACAGAGAGAGAGGGGGTCAGAAATAAGGCGACAGAGAGAGGGGGACAGTGGGAGGGGGACAGAGAGGTGGAACAGAGAGGGGGGGACAGAGAGAAGGGGGACCGAGAGAGGGGGACAGAGACGGGGGACAGAGAGGTGGAACAGAGAGGGGGGACAGAGAGAGGGGGGACAGAGAGAGATGGGGACAGAGAGAGTGGTGGACACAGAGAGAGAGGTACAGAGAGACGGTGACAGATATGGCGACAGAGAGAGGGGACAGAGAGAGGGGGAACAGAGAGATGGGGGGACAGAGAGGGGGGACAGAGAGATTGTGCCTGGGAGGGGACAGAGAGAGGGAGACAGAGAGGGGGGGACAGAGAGATGGGGACAGAGAAAGGGGGACAGAGTGAGGGGGACAGACCGAGGGAGGACAGAGAGACGGTGACAGAGAGGGCGACGGAGAGAGGGGGACAGAGAAAGGGGGACAGAGTGAGGGGGTCAGAGGGAGGGGGACAGAGGGAGGGGGGACAGAGAGAAGCGGACAGAGAGTGGGGGACAGAGGGAGGGGGAACACAGAGATGGTGACTAGGAGGGGGCAGAGAGAGGGGGACACAGAGGGGGGCACAGAGAGAGAGGGGGACAGAAATAAGACGACAGAGAGAGGGGTCAGAATGAGGGGAACAGTGGGAGGGGGACAGAGAGAGGGGACAGAGTGAGCGGGGACAGAGACGGGGGACGGAGACCTGGAACAGAGAGAGGGGGACAGAGAGAGATGGGGACAGAGAGAGCGGTGGACAGAGAGAGGGGCTACAGAGAGAGAGTGGGGAACAGAGAGAGGGGGGACAGAGAGAGGGTCTACAGAGAGGGGGGCAGAGAGGGGGGGGGACATAGAGAGGGGTTACAGAGAGAGGGTGACAGAGGGAGGGGGTTACAGAGAGATGGTGACTGGGAGGGGGCAGACAGAGGGAGACAGAGAGGGGGGACAGAGAGAGGGGGACAGAGAGAGGGGGACAGAGAGAGGGGGGCAGAGAGAGGGGGACAGAAGAGAGGGGGGCAGAGGGAGGGGGACATACCGAGGGAGTACAGAGAGAGGGGGACAGAGAGGGCGATGGAGAGAGGGGGACAGAGAGGGGTGGACGGGGGTTAACAAAGAAATGGTGACTGAGAGGGGGCAGAGAGAGGGCTACAGAGAGGGGGGGGACAGAGAGGGGGAGACAGAGGGGGGGACAGAGAGAGGGGGACAGAGAGAGGGGGACAGAGAGAGGGCTACAGAGAGGGGGGACAGAGGTTTGGAACAGAGAGACTGAGGGGGGGCAGAGTGACGGGGACAGAGGGGGGACAGAGAGACAGTGACAGAGAGGGGGCAGACAGAGGGCGATAGATTTGGGGGGACAGAGAGTGGGGAACAGAGCGAGGGGGCAGAGAGAGAGGGGGTCAAAGAGAGAGGGGGACAGAGAGAGAGTGGGAACAAAGAGAGCGGTGGACAGGGGGAGGACAGAGAGAGAGGGGGTCAGAAAGAGGGCGACAGAGAGAGGGGGGACAGAGAGAGGGGGACAGAGAGAGGGGGACAGAGGGAGGAGGGCAGAGAGAGGGGGACAGAGGGAGGGGGACAGAGGGAGCCGGGACAGAGAGAGGGGGGACAAGAGAGGGGGACAGAGGGAGGGGGACAGACACAGGGGGACAGAGAGAGGGGGACAGAGAGAGGGGGACAGAGGGAGGGGGACAGAGTGAGGGGGTCAGAGAGATGGGGGACAGAGAGGGGGTTCAGAGGGTGGGGGGACAGAGAGAGAGGGTCAGAAAGAAGGCGACAGAGAGAGGGGGACAGAAGGAGGGGGACAGAGGGAGGGGGGACAGAGAGAGGGGGACAGAGTGAGTGGGGACAGACAGGGTGGACAGAGACAGGGGGACAGAGAGGGGGGACAGAGAGATGGTGACTAGGAGGGAACAGAGAGAGGGGGACACAGAGGGGGGCACAGAGAGAGGGGTGTCAGAAATAAGGCAACAGAGAGAGGAGGACAGTGGGAGGGGGACAGAGAGGTGGAACAGAGAGGGGGTGACAGAGAGAGGGGGACAGAGAGTGGGGGACAGAGAGTGGGGGACAAAGAGTGGGGGTCAGAGAGAGGGGGACAGAGAGTGTGCAGAGAGAGGGCAACAGAGAGCATGGGACAGAGAGTGGGGGAGAGAGAGGGGGGGTCAGAGAGAGGGGGACAGAGAGAGGGGGACAGAGAGAGGGGGACAGAGAGAGGGGGCAGAGAGTGGGGGACAGAGAGTGGGGGACAAAGAGTGGGGGTCAGAGAGAGGGGGACAGAGAGTGTGCAGAGAGAGGGCAACAGAGAGCATGGGACAGAGAGTGGGGGAGAGAGAGGGGGCAGAGAGAGGGGGGCAGAGAGAGGGGGGGCAGGGAGAGAGGGGGCAGGGAGAGGGTGACAGAGAGAGGGGAACAGAGAGAGAGGGGGAAAGAGAGAGGGGGGACAGAGAGAGGGGGGACAGAGAGAGGAGGCAGAGAGAGGGGGTAGAGAGAAGGTACAGAGAGAGAGGGGCACAGATAGTGTGGGTGATAGATGGGGTCAAATAGAGGGGTCGGAAAAAGGGGGAGGTAGAGGGGGACAGAGAGAGCAGGACAGAGAGAGGTGGAGATACAGGGGGTCAGAGGGAGGAGCGACAGAGAGTGGGGGACAGAGAGGGGGTTACAGTGTGGGAGAGAGAGGGGCAGAGAGAGGGGGGTCAGAAAGAGGGCGACAGAGAGAGGGGGACAGAAAGAGGGGACAGAGGGACGCGGGGACAGAGAGAGGGGGACAGAGGGAGGGGGACAGAGTGAGGGGGTCAGAGAGATGGTGACTGGGAGGGGGCAGAGAGAAGGAGACAGAGAGGGGGGACAGAGAGAGGGGGACAGAGAGAGGGGGACAGAGGGAGGGGGACAGAGTGAGGGGTCAGAGAGATGGGGGACAGAGAGGGGGACAGAGGGGGGACAGAGAGAGGGGGACAGAGGGAGGGGGACAGAGTGAGGGGGTCAGAGAGATGGTGACTAGGAGGGAACAGAGAGACGGGGACACAGAGGGGGGCACAGAGAGAGAGGGGGTCAGGAATAAGGCGACAGAGAGAGGGGGACAGTGGGAGGGGGACAGAGTGAGCGGGGACAGAGAGTGGGGACTGAGAGAGGGGGACAGAGACGGGGGACAGAGAGGTGGAACAGAGAGGGGGGGACAGAGAGAGGGGGGACAGAGAGAGATGGGGACAGAGAGAGTGGTGGACACAGAGAGAGAGGTACAGAGAGACGGTGACAGATATGGCGACAGAGAGAGGGGACAGAGAGAGGGGGAACAGAGAGAGGGGGACAGAGAGAAGGGGACAGAGAGATGGTGACTGGGAGGGGACAGAGAGATGGTGACTGGGAGGGGACAGGGAGAGGGAGACAGAGAGGGGGGGACAGAGAGATGGGGACAGAGAAAGGGGGACAGAGAGAGGGGGACAGACCGAGGGAGGACAGAGAGACGGTGACAGAGAGGGCGACGGAGAGAGGGGGACAGAGAAAGGGGGACAGAGTGAGGGGGTCAGAGGGAGGGGGACAGAGGGAGGGGGGACAGAGAGAAGTGGACAGAGAGTGGGGGACAGAGGAAGGGGGAACAGAGAGATGGTGACTAGGAGCGGGCAGAGAGAGGGGGACACAGAGGGAGGCACAGAGAGAGAGGGGGTCAGAAATAAGACGACAGAGAGAGGGGTCAGAATGAGGGGGACAGTGGGAGGGGGACAGAGAGAGGGGGACAGAGTGAGCGGGGACAGAGAGGGGGGAGAGAGAGAGGGGGCAGAGACGGGGGACGGAGACGTGGAACAGAGAGGGGGGGACAGAGAGAGAGATGGGGATAGAGAGAGCGGTGGACAGAGAGAGGGGCTACAGAGAGAGTGGGGAACAGATAGAGGGGGGACAGAGAGAGGGTCTACAGAGAGGGGGGCAGAGAGGGGGGGACAGAGAGAGGGGTTACAGAGAGAGGGGGACAGAGGGAGGGTGGAACAGAGAGATGGTGACTGGGAGGGGGCAGATAGAGGGAGACAGAGAGGGGGGACAGAGAGAGGGGGACAGAGAGAGGGGGACAGAGAGAGGGGGGCAGAGAGAGGGGGACAGAAGAGAGGGGGGCAGAGGGAGGGGGACAGACCGAGGGAGTACAGAGAGAGGGGGACAGAGAGGGCGATGGAGAGAGGGGGACAGAGAGGGGTGGACGGGGGTTAACAAAGAAATGGTGACTGAGAGGGGGCAGAGAGAGGGCTACAGAGAGAGGGGGACAGAGAGCGGGAGACAGAGGGGGGGGACAGAGAGAGGGCTACAGAGAGGGGGGGACAGAGGTTTGGAACAGAGAGAGGGTGGCCTGAGGGGGGGCAGAGTGACGGGGACAGAGGGGGGACAGAGAGACAGTGACAGAGACGGGGCAGACAGAGGGCGATAGATTTGGGGGGACAGAGAGCGGGGAACAGAGCGAGGGGGCAGAGAGAGAGGGGGTCAGAGAGAGAGGGGGACAGAGAGAGAGGGGGAACAAATAGAGCGGTGGACAGGGGGAGGACAGAGAGAGAGGGGGTCAGAAAGAGGGCGACAGAGAGAGGGGGGACAGAGAGAGGGGGACAGAGAGAGGGGGACAGAGAAAGTGGGACAGAGGGAGGAGGGCAGAGAGAGGGGGACAGAGGGAGGGGAACAGAGGGAGGGGGGACAGAGAGAGGGGGGACAGAGAGAGGGGGACAGAGGGAGGGGGACAGACACAGGGGGACAGAGAGAGGGGCTACAGAGAGAGGGGGGACAGAGAGAGGGGGACAGAGAGAGGGGGACAGAGGGAGGGGGACAGAGTGAGGGGGGACAGAGAGATGGTGACTGGGAGGGGGCAG
The DNA here is from genome assembly GCF_037043375.1 of Chiloscyllium plagiosum. NCBI lineage: Eukaryota > Metazoa > Chordata > Chondrichthyes > Orectolobiformes > Hemiscylliidae > Chiloscyllium > Chiloscyllium plagiosum. Next base: position 12,115 of record NW_028270337.1, on the reverse strand, counting down.
AGAGAGGGAGACAGAGAGGGGGGACAGAGAGAGAGGGGCAGAGAGAGGGGGACAGAGGGAGGGGGACAGAGGGAGGGGTGACAGAGATGGTGACTGGGAGGGGGCAGAGAGAGGGAGACAGAGAGGGGGGACAGAGAGAGGGGATACAGAGAGAGGGGGGACAGAGAGGAGGACAGAGAGAGGGGGACAGAGAGAGGGGGACAGAGAGAGAGGGGGTCAGAAAGAAGGTGACCGAGAGAGGGGGACAGAAGGAGGGGGACAGAGGGAGGGGGGACAGAGAGAGGGGGACAGAGTGAGCGGGGACAGACAGGGTGGGACAGAGAGAGAGGGGGACAGAGAGGGGGGACAGAGAGGGGTTGATAGAGAGGGGGGGACAGAGAGATGGGGACAGAGAGAGGGGTGGACAGAGAGAGAGGTACAGAGAGACGGTGACAGATATGGCGACAGAGAGAGGGGGTCAGAGAGAGGGGGACAGAGAGAGGGGGAACAGAGAGAGAGGGGGACAGAGAGGGGGCACAGAGAGGGGGGACAGAGAGAGGGGGACAGAGTGATCGGGGACAGACAGGCTGGACAGAGAGAGGGGGAGACAGAGAGGGGGGTCAGAGAGGGGTTGATAGAGAGGGGGGGACAGAGAGAGCTGGGGACAGAGAGAGGGGTGGACAGAGAGAGAGGTACAGAGAGACGGTGACAGATATGGCGACAGAGAGAGGGGGACAGAGAGAGGGGGACAGAGAGAGGGGACAGAGAGAGTGGGACAGAGAGAGGGGGGCAGAGGGAGGGGGACAGACCGAGGCAGTACAGAGAGAGGGGGACACAGGGAGGGGGACAGACCGAGCGAGGACAGAGAAAGGGGGACAGAAAGGGCGATGGAGAGAGGGGGACAGAGAGGGGTGGACGGCAGGGGGGGGAACAAAGAAATGGTGACTGAGAGGGTGCAGAGAGAGAGCTACAGAGAGGGGGGGACAGAGAGGGGGAGACAGAGAGGGGGGACAGAGAGAGGGGGACAGAGAGAGGGGGACAGAGAGCGGGCGACAGAGAGGGGTGGACGTGGGGGGAACAGCGAGATGGTGACTGAGAGGGGGCAGAGAGAGGGCTACAGAGGGGGGGACAGAGATTTGGAACAGAGAGAGGGTGGACTGAGGGGGGGCAGAGAGACGGGGACCGAGAGAGGGGGGACAGAGAGACAGTGACAGAGAGGGGGCAGACAGAGGGCGATAGATTTGGGTGGACAGAGAGCGGGGAACAGAGCGAGGGGGCAGAGAGAGAGGGGGTCAGAGAGCGAGGGGGACAGAGAGAGAGGGGGATAGAGAGAGAGGGGGACAGAGAGAGAGGGGGAACAAAGAGAGAGGTGGACAGAGGGGGCGACAGAGAGAGAGGGGGTCATAAAGAGGGCGACAGAGAGAGGGAGGACAGAGAGAGGGGGACAGAGAGAGGGGACACAGAGAGAGGGGGACAGAGAGAGGGGGACAGAGGGAGGGGGACAGAGGGAGGGGGGACAGAGAGAGGGGGACAGAGAGAGGGAGACAGAGAGAGAGGGGGTCAGAAAGAAGGTGACAGAGAGAGGGGGACAGAGGGAGGGGGGACAGAGATGGTGACTGGGAGGGGGCAGAGAGAGGGAGACAGAGAGGGGGGACAGAGAGAGGGGGACAGAGAGAGGGGGACAGAGAGAGGGAGACAGAGAGAGGGGGACAGAGAGAGGGAGACAGAGAGAGAGGGGGTCAGAAAGATGGTGACAGAGAGAGGAGGACAGAAGGAGGGGGACAGAGGGAGGGGGGACAGAGAGAGGCGGACAGAGTGAGCGGGGACAGACAGGGTGGGACAGAGAGAGAGGCGGACAGAGAGGGGGGACAGAGAGGGGTTGATAGAGAGAGGGGGACAGAGAGAGGGGGACAGAGAGAGGGGGAACAGAGAGAGAGGGGGACAGAGAGGGGGCACAGAGAGGGGGGACAGAGAGAGGGGGACAGAGTGATCGGGGACAGACAGGCTGGACAGAGAGAGGGGGAGACAGAGAGGGGGGTCAGAGAGGGTTTGATAGAGAGGGGGGGACAGAGAGAGCTGGGGACAGAGAGAGGGGTGGACAGAGAGAGAAGTACAGAGAGACGGTGACAGATATGGCGACAGAGAGAGGGGGACAGAGAGAGGGGGACAGAGTGAGGGGGACAGAGAGAGGGGGGCAGAGGGAGGGGGACAGACCGAGGGAGTACAGAGAGAGGGGGACAGAGGGAGGGGGACAGACCGAGCGAGGACAGAGAAAGGGGGACAGAAAGGGCGATGGAGAGAGGGGGACAGAGAGGGGTGGACGGGGGGGGGGGGGGGGAACAAAGAAATGGTGACTGAGAGGGTGCAGAGAGAGGGCTACAGAGAGGGGGGGACAGAGAGGGGTGACAGAGAGGGGGGCCAGAGAGAGGGGGACAGAGAGGGGGGGACAGAGAGCGGGCGACAGAGTGGGGTGGACGTGGGGGGAACAGCGAGATGGTGACTGAGAGGGGGCAGAGAGAGGGCTACAGAGGGGGGGACAGAGGTTTGGAACAGAGAGAGGGTGGACTGAGGGGGGGGCAGAGAGACGGGGACAGAGAGAGGGGGGACAGAGAGACAGTGACAGAGAGGGGGCAGACAGAGGGCGATAGATTTGGGTGGACAGAGAGCGGGGAACAGAGCGAGGGGGCAGAGAGAGAGGGTGTCAGAGAGCGAGGGGGACAGAGAGAGAGGGGGACAGAGAGAGAGGGGGACAGAGAGAGAGGGGGAACAAAGAGAGAGGTGGACAGAGGGGGAGACAGAGAGAGAGGGGGTCAGAAAGAGGGCGACAGAGAGAGGGAGGACAGAGAGAGGGGGACAGAGAGAGGGGACACAGAGAGAGGGGACACAGAGAGAGGGGGACAGAGAGAGGGGGACAGAGGGAGGGGGACAGAGTGAGGGGGGACAGAGAGATGGTGATTGGGAGGGAGCAGAGAGAGGGAGACAGAGAGGGGGGACAGAGAGAGGGGGACAGAGAGAGGGGGACAGAGGGAGGGGGATAGAGGGAGGGGGGACAGAGATGGTGACTGGGAGGGGGCAGAGAGAGGGAGACAGAGAGAGAGGGTGTCCGAAAGAAGGTGAAAGAGAGAGGGGGACAGAAGGAGGGGGACAGAGGGAGGGTAGGCAGAGAGAGGGCGACAGAGAGAGGGGATACAGAGAGAGGGGGGACAGAGAGAGGGGGACAGAGAGAGAGGGTGTCCGAAAGAAGGTGAAAGAGAGAGGGGGACAGAAGGAGGGGGACAGAGGGAGGGTAGGCAGAGAGAGGGCGACAGAGAGGGGGGACAGAGAGGTGTTGAATGGGGGGGGTGACAGAGAGAGATGGGGACAGAGAGAGGGGTGGGCAGAGAGAGAGGTACAGAGAGACGGTGACAGATATGGCGACAGAGAGAGGGGAACAGAGAGAGGGGGACAGAGAGAGGGGGACAGAGAGAGGGGGAACAGAGAGAGAGGGGTACAGAGTGGGGGCATAGATAGGGGGGACAGAGAGAGGGGGACAGAGTGGTCGGTGACAGACAGGCTGGACAGAGAGAGGGGGACAGAGAGGGGTTGATAGAGAGGGGGGGGACAGAGCGAGATGGGGACAGAGGGAGGGGGACAGACCGAGGGAGGACAGAGAGACGGTGACAGAGAGGGCGACAGAGAGAGGGGGACAGAGAGGGGTGGACAGAGAGAGGGCGGACAGGGAGAGGGGGACAGAGGGAGGGGGGCAGAGGGAGGGGGGACAGAGAGAGGGGGACAGAGAGAGGGGGACAGAGAGAGGGGTGGACAGAGAGAGAGGTACAGAGAGACGGTGACAGATATGGCGACAGAGAGAGGGAGACAAAGAGGGGGGCACAGAGAGATGGGAACAGAGGGAGGGGGACAGAGAGAGTGGGGACAGAGGCGGGGACAGAGAGATGGTGACTGGCAGGGGGCAGAGAGAGGGAGACAGAGAGATGGGACAGAGAGAGGGGGACAGAGAGAGGGGGACAGAGGGAGGGGGACAGAGAGAGAGGGGGACAGAGAGAGGGGGACAGAGAGAGAGGGGGACAGACCGAGGGAGGACAGAGAGACGGTGACAGAGAGGGCGACAGAGAGAGGGGGACAGAGAGGTGTGGACAGAGGTAGGGGGACAGAGGGAGGGGGACAGAGGGAGGGGAGACAAAGAGAGGGGGCAGAGGGAGGGGGACAGTGGGAGGGGGGACAGAGGGATAGGGGACAGAGAGATGGTGACAGAGTAGGGGCAGAGAGAGGGCGACAGAGGGGGTGTTGTGAGAGGAGGGACAGAGAGAGGGGGACAGAGAGAGGGGGGCAGAGAGAGGGGGACAGAGAGAGGGGGACAGAGAGAGGAGGGACAGAGAGAGGGGGGAAAGAGGGGGGCAGAGAGAGAGAGGGGGACAGAGAGAGGGGGACAGAGAGAGGGGGACAGAGTGGGAGAGAGAGGAGGGGCAGAGAGAGAGGGACAGAGAGTGGGCAGAGAGAGGGCGCAAGAGAGAGGGGGACAGAGACCGGGGGAGAGAGAGGGGCCAGAGAGAGGGGGACAGAGAGAGAGAGGGAAAGAGTGGGAGAGAGAGGGGGGGCAGAGAGAGAGGGACAGAGAGAGAGGGGAACAGAGAGAGAGGGGGACAGAGACGGGGGACAGAGAGTGAGTGGGACAGACAGAGGGGGACAGAGAGAGAGGGGGACAGAGAGAGGGGGGACAGAGAGGGGGGACATAGAAAGAGGGGGACGGAGAGCGGGGGGAACAGAGAGAGGGGGACAGAAAGCGGGGGACAGAGAGCGGGAGAGGTAGAGCGCATCAGTGAGAGGGGATCAGAGAGAGAGTGGGACAGAGGGAGGGCAACATAGAGAGGTGGACAGAGAGAGGGGAACAGAGAGTGGGGCACAGAGAGTGGGGGAGAGAGAGGGCTACAGAGAGAGGGGGACAGAGAGAGGAGGGACAGAGAGAAGGCAACATAGAGAGGGGGACAGAGAGGGGAGGACAGAGTGGGGGAGAGAATGGGGGAGAGAGGGCGACAGAGGGGGTGTAGTGAGAGGAGGGACAGAGAGAGGGGGACAGAAAGAGAGGGGGGCAGAGAGAAGGGGACAGTGAGGGGGACAGAGAGAGGAGGGACAGAGAGAGGGGGGAAATAGGGGGCAGAGAGAGAGGGGTCAGAGAGAGGGGGACAGAGAGAGGGGGACAGAGACGGGGGACAGAGAGAGTGGGACAGAGAGAGGGGGACAGAGAGAGAGGGGGACAGAGAGAGAGGGGGACAGAGACGGGGGACAGAGAGAGAGGGGGACAGAGAGAGAGGGGGACAGAGAGAGAGGGGGACAGAGAGAGGGGGACAGAGAGAGAGTGGGACAGAGAGAGGGGGACAGAGAGAGAGGGGTACAGAGAGAGGGGGACAGAGAGAGGGGGAACAGAGAGGGGGGATATGGAAAGTGGGGGATGGAGAGCGAGGGGAACAGTGAGAGGGGGACAGAAAGTGGGGCACAGAGAGCGGGGGTGGTAGAGGGCATCACTGAGAGGGGGTCAGAGAGAGAGTGCGACAGAGAGAGGGCAACATAGAGAGGGGGACAGAGAGAGGGCTACAGAGAGTGGGGGACAGAGAGAGGAGGGACAGAGAGAGGGCAACATAGAGAGGGGGACAGAGAGGGGAGGACAGAGTGGGGGAGAGAATGGGGGAGAGAGTGGGGGAGAGAGGGGGCAGAGAGAGGGGATGGTAGAGGGCATCAGTGAGAGGGGTTCAGAGAGAGAGTGGGACCGAGAGAGGGCAACATAGAGAGGGGGACAGAGAGAGGGCTACAGAGAGAGGGGGACAGAGAGAGGAGGGACAGAGAGAGGGGAACATAGAGAGGGGGACAGAGAGGGGAGGACAGAGTGGGGGAGAGAATGGGGGAGAGAGTGGGGGAGACAGGGGGCAGAGAGAGGGGGCACAGAGAGAGGGGGAAAGAGAGAGGGCAACATAGAGAGGGGGACAGAGAGGGGAGGACAGAGTGGGGGAGAGAATGGGGGAGAGAGTGGGGGAGAGAGGGGGCAGAGAGAGGGGGCACTGAGAGAGGAGGGTCAGAGAGAGGGGGACAGAGAGAGGGGGACAGAGAGGGGACAGGGAGAGGGGGACAGAGAGTGGAGAAGATAGAGGGGCTCAGAGGGAGTGGGGACAGAGAGAGGGGGACAGAGAGAGGGGGGACAGAGAGATGGGGACAGAGAGAGAGGGGGGCAGAGAGAGGGGGATAGAGAGAGCGGGACAGAGAGCGGGGGACAGAGAGCGGGGACAGAGAGAGGGGGAAGAGAGAGGGGGACAGAGGGACGGGGACAGAGAGAGAGGGGGACAGAGAGAGGGTGAAAGAGAGAGGGGGTCAGAGAGAGGGTGAAAGAGAGAGGGGGACAGAGAGAGGGGGATAGAGAGAGCGGGACAGAGAGCGGGGGACAGAGAGCGGGGACAGAGAGAGGGGGAAGAGAGAGGGGGACAGAGAGAGGGTCAGAGAGAGTGGGACAGATGGGGTCGTGCGGTACAGGGGGGGAGAAGACAGAGCGTGGAGGGACAGAGGGGGGACAGTAAGAGATGGGGACAGAGAGAGGGGGGACAGAGAGAGTGGGGGGGACAGAGAGAGGGGTGGATAGAGGGGGTCAGAGAGAGGGAGTCAGAGAGTGGGGGCACAGAGAGTGGGGGACAGAGTGGGGGAAAGGGAGGGGGAGAGAGAGGGCTACAGAGATAGTGGGAGAGACAGAGGGGACAGAGAGAGGGGGACAGAGGGAGGGGGAACAGAGAGTGGGGGACTGAGAGAGGGGTACAGAGTTGGGGAGAGAGAGTCCGTCAGAGAGAGGGGGACAGTGAGCCGGGGACAGAGACTGGGGGACAGAGAGAGGGGGATGGACTGAGTGGGGAACGGGGGGGAGGGGTGGACGGAGAGGGAGTGGACAGAGAGAGGAGGGATAGAGAGGGGGGACAGAAAGAGATGCGGACAGAGAGAGCACGGGGACAGAGAGAGAGTGAACAGAGAGAGTGGCACAGAGAGAGGGATATAGAGAGGGGGGACAGAGAGAAGGAGGGACAGAGAGAGGGGGACAGAGAGAGGGGGGACAGAGAGAGAGGGGGGACAGAGAGAGGGGGGACAGAGAGGGGGACAGAGAGAGGGGGGACAGAGAGAGAGGGGGGACAGAGAGAGAGGGGGGACAGAGAGAGGGGGGACAGAGAGAGGGGGGACAGAGAGAGAGGGGGGACAGAGAGAGGGGGACAGAGAGGGGGACAGAGAGAGGGGGGACAGAGAGAGGGGGGACAGAGAGAGAGGGACAGAGAGACGGTGACAGATATGGCGACAGAGAGAGGGGGACAGAGAGAGGGGGACAGAGAGTGAGGGGGTCAGAGTGAGGGAGGAACAGAGAGAGGGGGACAGAGGGAGGGGGACAGAGGGAGGGGGGGACAGAGAAATGGTGAATGGGAGGGGGCAGAGAGAGGGGGCAGAGAGAGGGGGGACAGAGAAAGAGGGGGCCAGAAAGAGGGCGAAAGAGAGAGGGGGACTGAGAAAGGGGGAACAGAGAGAAAGGGGGTCAGAAAGAGGGCGACAGAGGGAGGGGGACAGAGAGAGAGGGGGACAGAGTGAGCGGGGACAGAGAGGGGGCAGAGAGAGAGGGGGACAGAGAGAGGGGGGAGAGAGAGAGGGGTGGACAGAGAGAGAGTGACAGAGAGACGGTGACAGATATGGTGACAGAGAGAGGGGGACAGAGAGAGGGAGACAGAGAGAGGGGGACAGAGAGAGAGGGACAGAGAGAGGGGTCAGAGAGCGGGGAGGGGGTCAGAGAGAGGGGGAACAGAGAGAGAGGGGGACAGAGAGTGGGGGGAAAAGAGAGAGAGGCTACAGATAGAGGGGAGACAGAGGGGGGGACAGAGATAGGGGGACAGAGGGAGGGGGACAGAGAGAGGGGGAAAGAGAGAGGGGGACAGAGTGTGCGAGGACAGAGTGGGGGGACAGAGAGAGGGGGACAGAGACGGGGGGACAGAGAGAGATGGGAACAGAGAGAGAGGTGGACAGAGAGAGCGACAGAGAGACGGTGACAGAAAGTGCGACAGAGAGAGGGGGACAGAGAGGGGTGGACGGGGGGTGAACAAAGAGATGGTGACTGAGAGGGGACAGAGAAAGGGCTACAGGGGGGGCAGAGAGGGGAAGACAGAGAGAGAGGGGGACAGAGAGACTGTGACAGAGAGGGGGCAGAGAGCGGGCGACAGAGAGGGGTGGACGGGTGAACAGAGAGATGGTGACACAGAGGGGGCAGAGAGAGGGCTACAGAGAGGGGTGGACAGAGGTTTGGGACAGAGAGAGGGTGGATTGAGAGAGGGGGCAGAGAGACGGGGACAGAGAGAGGGGGGAAAGAGAGACGGTGACAGAGAGGGGGCAGTGAGGAGGGGACAGAGTGAGGGGGGAAAGAGAGAGGGTGACAGAGGGGGCAGAGAGACGGGGACAGAGAGATGGGGAAAGAGAGACGGTGACAGAGAGGGGGCAGAGAGGGGGGGACAGAGAGACGGTGACAGAGAGGGGGCAGAGAGATGGCGATAGAGATGGGGGAACAGAGAGCGGGAAACAGAGCGAGGGGGCAGAGAGAGGGGGGCAGAGAGAGAGGGGACAGAGAGAGAGGTGGATAGAGAGAGGGGGACAGAGAGAGGGGGGCAGAGAGAGAGGGGGTCAGAGAGAGGGGGTACAGAGAGAGGGGGGGACAGAGAGAGAGGGGGTATAGAGAGAGGGGGGTACAGAGAGAGAGGGGGACAGAGAGAGAGGGGTCAGAGAGAGAGGGGGGACAGAGAGAAAGGGGGTCAGAGAGAGAGGGGGAGAGAGAGAGGGGGACAGAGAGAGAGGGGGTCAGAGAGAGAGAGGACAAAGGGGGATGGGGGGGCAGAGTGGGGGGGCAGAGAGAGGGGGACAGAGGGTGTGGACAGAGAGGGGGGGATAGAGAAAGGGGGACAGAGAGAGGGAGAACATAGGGAGGGGGACAGAGGGAGGGGTCAGAGGGAGGGGTACAGATGGAGGGTACAGAGTGGAGGAGAGAGAGGGGCAGAGAGAGGGCGATAGAGATGGGGGGACAGAGAGCAGGGAACAATGCGAGGGGGCAGAGAGAGGGGGCAGAGAGAGAGAGGGAGAGAGAGAGGGGGGACAGAGGGGGGCAATAGAGGGGGGGACTGAGAGAGGAGGGACAGAGAGAGAGGGGGACAGAGAGAGAGGGGGACAGAGAGAGAGAGGGGACAGGGGGAGGACTGAGGGGGGAACAGAGAGAGGGGGCCAGAGAGAGAGGGGGACAGAGGGGGAACAGAGAGAGGGGGACTGAGAGAGGTGAGGCAGAGAGAGAGGGGGACAGAGAGACAGGGTGACAAGGACAGGGGGCGGGGGGGGGGGACAAAGCGGGGGGAACAGAGAGAGGGGGACAGAGAGAGGGGGGACAGAGGGAGAGGGGGACAGAGAGAGGAGGACAGAGCGAGAGGGGACAGAGGAAGAGGGGACAGACAGATGGTGACAGAGTGGGGGCAGAGAGAGGGCGACGGGGGGCAGAGAGAGGGGGGTCAGAGAGAGGAGGGACAGAGAGAGGGGGACAGAGAGAGAGGGGGACAGAGAGAGGGGGACAGAGAGCCGGTGACAGAGAGGGGGCCGAGAGAGGGCGACAGAGAGAGGGGGTCCGAGAGCGGGGAGAGAGAAGGGGCAGAGAGAGTGCGAAAGGGAGAGGGGGGCAGAGAGATGCGGACAGAGAGGGGGACCGAGAGACGGGGACAGAGAGAGGGGGACAGAGGGAGGGGGACAGAGAGAGGGGGACAGAGGGAGGGGACAGAAAGATGGTGACAGAGTGGGAGCAGAGAGAGGGCGACGGGGCGGCAGAGAGAGGGGGGTCAGAGAGAGGGTGAAAGAGAGAGGGGGACAGATGGAGTGGGGGCAGAGAGAGGGGGGCAGAGATAGCGGGACAGAGAGAGGGGACAGAGAGAGGGGTACAGAGGGAGGGGGGACAGAGGGAGGTGGGACAGAGAGACGGTGACAGAGAGGGGGCAGTGCGAGGGGGACAGAGAGCAGGGGGTACAGAGAAACGGGGACAGAGAGGGGGGGTAGAGAGAGGGGGGCAGAGAGAGGGGGGGCAGAGGGAGGGGGGACAGAGAGACGGTGACAGAGAGGGGGCTGAGAGAGGGCGACAGAGAGAGGGGGTCAGAGAGCGGGGAGAGAGAAGGGGCAGAGAGAGTGCGAAAGGGAGAGGGGGGGCAGAGAGATGCGGACAGAGGGGGGGACCGAGACGGGGACAGAGAGAGGGGGACAGAGGGAGGGGTACAGAGAGAGGGGGACAGAGGGAGGGGACAGAGAGATGGTGACAGAGTGGGAGCAGAAAGAGGGCGACGGGGGGGCAGAGAGAGGGGGTTCAGAGAGAGCGGGACAGAGAGAGGGGTCAGAGAGAGAGAGGGATAGAGAGTGAGGGGGAAAGAGAGAGAGGGGACAGAGAGAGAGAGGACAAACGGGGGACAGGGGGGGCACAGAGAGGGCTAACAGAGAGAGGGAGAACAGAGGGAGGGGGACAGAGGGAGGGGACAGAGGGAGGGGGACAGAGGGAGGGGGACAGAGTGGGGGAGAGAGGGGGCAGAGAGAGGGTGAAAGAGATGGGGGACAGAGAGCGGGGAACAGTGCGAGGGGGCAGAGAGAGGGGGCAGAGAGAGAGGGGGACAGAGAGAGGGGGACAGAGAGAGGGGGGCGAGAGTGGGGTACAGAGGGGGGAACAGAGGGGGGAGCAGAGAGAGGGGGACTGAGAGAGGGGGACAGAGAGAGGGGGACAGAGAGAGGGGACAGAGGGGGGACACAGAGGGGGGGGACAGAGGGGGAAACAGAGAGGGGGGACTGAGAGAGGGGGGACAGAGAGAGAGGGGGACAGAGAGAGAGGGTGACAGGGAGAGAGGGGACAGAGGGATGGACAGGAGGGGACTGAGAGGGGGAACAGAGAGAGGGGGCCAGAGAGAGGTGGGACAGAGTGAGGGGCAACAGAGAGAGGGGGCAGAAAGAGGGGGGGCAGAGAGAGAGTGGACAGAGAGGGGGCAGAGAGAGGGCGACAGAGAGAGAGGAGACAGATAGCAGGGGAGACAGAGAGAGGGGGATGAGAGAGAGGGGGGGTGAAAGACGGGGTGGTGAGAGAGGGTGTGAGAGTGGGGAGAGATAGGTGGAGAAAAAGGGGGGAGAGAGAGGGGTAGAGAGAGAGTGGGGGAGAGGGGTTGGAGAGAAAGCGTGTAGAGAGGGGGGAGAGAGGGGGAGAGAGTGGGGAGAGACAGGGGAGAGAGAGGGGTGGGGGGAAGAGGGGAGAGAGAGGGGAGTGAGAGAGGGGTGAGAAAGAGGGGGTGAAGGAGTGGGTGTGAGAGAGAGGGTGTGTTTGAGAGAGAGTCGGTGTGAGAGAGAGAGGGGTGAGAGAGAGAGGGGTGAGAGAGAGAAGGTGTGAGAGAGAAGGGGTGTGAGAGCGAGAAGAGGTGAGAGAGAGAAGGGGTGTGAGAAATAGGGGTGGAGAGGGAGAGAAAGACGTGGGTTGAGAGTGAGAGAGTGGGGTGAGAGAGTGAGATGGGATGGAGAGAGTGGGGGTGAGAGAGACAGAGGGAGATGGAGGGGAGAGAGGGGGGTGGGGGTGAGAAGGGGTTTAGAGAGAAGGGTTGATTGAGAGAGAAAAAGTGGGGGGTAAGAGAGAGAGTGGAGTGAGAAGGAGAGGGTGTGAGAGAGAGAGTGGGTGAGAGAGAGGGGGTGAGCGAGAGGGGTGAGGGGGAGGTGTTAGAGAGAGAGAGCGCGGGGTGAGAGAGAAAGGGTGTGAGAGAGGGTGGGGTTGAGGGGGTGAAAGGGAAGAGGGGTGAGAGGGGTGACAGAGAGAGGTATAAGCGAGAGGGGATGAGAGAGTGAGGGGGGTTGAGAGAGGGGGTGGTGAGAGGGGGCGGTTAGACACAGAGGGAGTGAGAGAGAGAGGTGTGAGAGAGAGGGTGTAAGAGACAAAGGGTGATTGAGAGAGAGAAAGTGGGGAGGGCGTAAGAGAGAGAGTGGAGTGAGAAGGAGAGGGTGTGAGAGAGAGAGTGGGTGAGAGAGAGGGGTGAGAGGAGGAGAGAGAGAGGAGGAGAGAGAGGGGGAGGGGGGTGAGAGAGAGGGGGAAAGA